>NW_009921841.1:18014-20035 GCF_000696875.1 Nestor notabilis
CCCACATCAGGTCCCCTGTGTCTGTACAGGAGACACTTATCAAAACTGACACTCCGTCAGGGCTTCCTGCCCAGCTATTTAATCAGTTTATTTAGTGGAAAGGAATGCCTGACACCTGGATTTGAAGTGCTGAACACCTATGCCAACAATTTATATGTATTTTCTTTTGCAGTGCAAGGAGTTTTTGAGACCCTTTAAGTCATCGCTTCGCAAACTGAATTTGTCCCAACACCTCCTCATGAGGAAAAAACTGAAGTGTGTAAAGAAAAGTTTGACTGTAATTGGGAACCGCGTCGATCTGTTTCTCCACGAGTTCTGCAGAGCCTCAGAAGTCATGCACTGGCAGAAGTAAGGGTCCCCTCTTACCTGGCACGGTGGCACCACACTGGCGATGCTCCCAGCATGACAGGCTCCTGCCCCTGCTGCTCCCTGCGGGCATCTAGACACTTAACTTTGGCCACGCAGTTCCAGGCACTGGAAATCAGGTTGGGTATCTACAGGAGGCTTGTATAGCTGCTCCAACTGCCAAATACTCACAGATCCGGCAGGTAATTTTAGCAGAGGCCATGTGGTACCTAGTCCTGCCCAGCACAAGGCCAATTTTAATGTGCTGCCCATCAGCAACATCTCTTTGCAAGTAAAGGGGCTCCTATGTAGCCACCTGAGTTAATAGGTAACCCTTGCCATGCTCAGGGAAGCAGTTCTTTGAAAGTTTATATGCTGGGGGGAGGGGGGAGAAGGAAATAAAAAAGGAAAAAACTCTGTGCAAAGGGTATGTCAGAGGCTACACTTGCCAAGCCAGACCTAGGGAGCAGATGAGGAAGAGGATGAAGTTTGTACTCACACAATCCATGTCCTTCTTTTCCCAAGGAAGTTATGGCAGTTTGTCTCCCTCTTCTCAGAGCTGGAAGCAGATCAACTGCAGAAGATGTATGCATACATCAAGAAAAACCAAATGGATAAGTTTCTGGTAAGCAAACAGAAAAGTTAATACACCCATAAGGTGTTCCTGCTGTGCTGACTTTAAGGGATAATTATCCCATGCAGCTTACAGAGATTGATCTATGTAAAAGGAGAAGCCTGCTACTGAGAAGTCTTATCAAAAGGCCACACATCCTGAAGATATTGCCAGTTCCTACCATAACACAGGCCCTGAGCTATCACAGGCACCAGTAGCTTTCCCTGGCTAGCACTGGGAAGCAGAGCTGGTGGCCCCAGCACAGTGGTTTACAATTTTTGGAGCTGTTTCTGATCCCATGTTTCTAGTCAGGCTTTATAGACCGAATTTGATCCACAGTTTTATCTAATGATGTAAAAGTTAAACTTTGAAACAAGTGACTAGTTCAGGTAAAGCCTGTGTTAGCCAAAGCCGATTTGTGTGTCTGAGCATCAGCTATAAAGGGAAACTGCAACCAATGGTTTCCTGAGAACACTGACTCCAAAGGGTTAAACCCATGTAAGCATTCTCATAACCAACCATAAACATATCTGCTGAGCAAAGGCTGAGAACACCAGGAAGTTCAAAGGTCCACAAGAAACACATACTTTAAGAAATTTATTAAAAAATAATTAAGAACAGATCTACAATGAAAAAGAAAAAGAGAGGAATCAACTGGGAAGTTGCTCTGAGTAAATCAGAAAAGAACAGCAGGCGAGACCTTGTTGGGTTACCAGGACACTGCTTGCTTCATGTTAAAAAGGGAGCTGTGGTCATCTGATAGCTGGCAGTGATAAGGCCATAAATAAGTTTGAGGCCACAGGTAAACAGCTCTCTTCTTCCAGTCAGAGAGCAAGGAGGAAGCCAGCCATGCAGGCTTTGCTTTTAGTTTACAGGGAAACAAAGCTATTTATTTATTTTTAAGGCTCTATAAAGATATTCCAACAACGAAGAAATCAAACCTATCATAAAGAGAAAACAAAAGCCAAACAAATGCCTGTTGCTGGCACGAGACACACGAGATTAATTGGGAGATATTAAAAAAGCAACTGGCAGTCCCAAGAGGCAACAAGCATTCCTGCTC
>NW_009921841.1:20066-44586 GCF_000696875.1 Nestor notabilis
TCCACTTGTGAGTGCTGGGAAGGGGGAAATGGAGCTCCATTTCCAGCATGGCCCTTCCCAGAGGCTCTGCCGAGCCCAGGACATGACCCTGGCTAAGAACGAGCCCCACTGCTCCTGCAGCACACAGAGCTGCTGGTAGCTCCCCATTGCCACCTTGGAACACGTATTAACGAGCGAGTAACCCCCCCATACACCTTCCTATCCTTTCTGCTCCCCTAAATAAAAACCACAACCAAAAGACACATCTTCTTTTCCAAGGAGGAGGGGGAAAGAAAAACCCAAACAGTGGGTGACAAGCATTAGTCATGCTGCATCGTGCGCTATCGGGACGCACCGGCGTGTGCTGAGGAGCTATGGCTGCTCCGCGCCAGGGACTAGGCTGCCTCCTGAAAGAAGTGACAAATTCTGCCGTTATGTAAGGATTGACAAATGCCTTTTGTTATGCAAGACAAGTGGGAGAAAAATAAGCATCTTTTGCCCTTTGTGGGAAGGGAACAGCAGTCGGCTCCCTGCTAGAGCATAAACAACAGGCTGTGGATCCAGGGGGGACCAGCACGCTTGGCGCAACAGAAATAGATTATTTGGAAATGCCTCGTTATTTAGATGAGTGAGCATAAAAATACAGAAACAATATTTAATTAGTCAGCGATTGAGGTTGTCAGCGTGGTGATTTGATAATGTTGTAAGGTTTGGTACAGGAGAGAGGCAAGCGAGCAGCCATCTGCTAGTCTGGCTCATCAGTCATCTCAAAATTAGGGAGCTGCGTCCCCCTGCCTCACAATTGGGCTTTTAGGCTTTTTTTGTTTGCTTGTTTTTAATTAAAAACCAACCAACCAACCACAGCTGAATTTAAACATTGGTCCCAACTCCCTGACTTCAGACTTAGCGAAAATGCCAGCCCCACTTGTCAGAGCTAGAAGAGAGCATCATTTCCCCTTGCAATCTGCTGGTGCCTGCACACTGCTCAAAGCTGTAGAAATCAGCCCCATGTCTCAGTCTGAGAGCAAAGAACTAAGTCTTCTGGGCTTTCTAAGGCTACCTAAGGCTTTGGAAGTGTTGGTTGGTTTGTTTTTTAAACGAAGTCAAACAGCACAAACACTGGCAATGCAAAAATCCTTCTCTCTGGGATTGCCTCTGGGTAGGAGGTGCAGTGCAGCAGCCGCTCTCCATCCAGTCCATGCCACCATCCCACCACTCATAGGATGTCCGCGGCAGGGAGCCATCGCCACCCCTCTGCCGTCCTCCCAGCACACAGTGCCATAAAGCGACAGTGACATCCAGTGGCAGCGCACACCCGTCCACAGCACCCCCCACCCGGGCTGAGCAGCGCCCATGTCCCATTACACACACTTAAGCTTTTGTTCAGATGCAGCCACCAAACAGCACTGACAGCTACTGACCATCTACCTGAAGAACGACAGTCCTCTTACTACCATGTGAGAAGGGTTCTTGTGTTAAAAAGCAGATTCTTAGGTGCTTGAGTGACTGGGCTGTGTGAGCTGAGCTGCACCAGCAGCTGAGCTGGGCACCAAAGCAGGGGAACAGTGACAGCACGGAGAACATAGCTCTGCAGTGGCTAGCAGGACTTGCTGCTGGGTGGGATGGGGTCTCAGAGCTCAACTGCAAGGAATAAACACTGTCAGGTGGGGATCTGTGCAGTCATACAGTCATTTCTCAGCTGGCCACCCAACAAGACCACCGTTAAGCAAGAGTTATTGGCCAAGCATGAGTCAAAGTGTGGTGTTTGCTCATAAAAATAGCTTTTAAAGTGGTTTTTGTTGTTGTTCCCTTTTTGTTTTTAAGCAATTATGCTGCGCTTCAGAAAACCCAGAATCAGTTCCAGGACTCAAAGACAAGGAACTGAATCAGCTGTACATCATATGGGGTCTCCACAGCAGGACAGAGACACCTGCAGGAACACCCAGGTCAAATAGAGAGTCACCATCAACACAAACGCAAAGTCAACCCCCAGCAGCAGAAATGACAGGTGAGTTTAGCCAGTGTCATTGGCACCAAGCAGGAAAAGCATCTTCCTGCTCAAGGAGAAACATTTAAACTTGGCATTTTTGCCAAAGGATCAGGAGGTGAAGAGCAATCAGTGGTGGAGCTAGAGGAGCTGGGCAGGTTGAACTGCTGCCTCAAAGAGACACGGGAGCAGGGAAGACAGCAGCAAGAGAAGCTACTACAGCATAAGACAGTAGTAAGGAAGAAGACATCTCTTTCCTTGGCCCACGTCAGTCGGCATTAATTAGTGTGCCTTTACATAGCAATCTGGATGCTCAAAGCATAGTTGTGGTTTGCCTTTGGGCCCACCCCAGCAAAGCCACATGTGCTTGTCTTCTGGAGCAAAAATGCAGACCAACCTGTAGCAGGTGTGTTTGCAAACCAGTCACTGGCAGCCTGGTTCCTCCAGCCAAGACTCGGCCACATGCAAACCCTGAAGGGGGGATGCAAGAAGGGACATTAGAAGCAATTGCTGGTGAGATCAGCTTTGCCACAAACAGGTGCCACAGTCTGCCTGTGGAAGGAGGATTTGTCCCACATAAGCCTATTTTCAAGCTGCTAAAATGCAATCACATGTCCTGTGGGAGTTCTCATGCACTCATAAGCATCTTGCTTTTCGTCTCTTTTCTCCCCGGTCTATTTACCTCTAAAAAAAGTCCAATCTGGTGTGTAACAGCTCTGAGAGAGCACTTCGAATCCAAACTGATACACTAAAAGTCAGAAAACCAAGAGCTAGACGGCGTGATCTGGGAGGCTGAGTAGGAGTCCCACAGTAACCTGCCGGCTGTGTGACTCCAGGCAATCCTCCTCTGCTTGTCTGCTCCACTGCAGGGATGGAGAAAATACCACCCCACCAATTCCTGCACTGGTACATGCATCACGGACACAAAGTGCATGGAATACTAGAGATGAGTGCAAGTGAAGTGTAATGAATGTAGCAAGGGTTTGGGGCTGTGTTCCTTCATGTTTCTGGTGACAACGTAGTTATGGGATTGAAGCACATGCAGAATCCAGCCAGTAAAGCCCCAGAGGACAGCTTGGACACAGCAGTACCAGCTCCTGGAGGAGACAAAACTGCTCAGAAGAGTTACACCTTCCATTTACTTTGTGTCTTTTCTGTTGTTTTTAAGGTTCCCAGACAACTTCAGAGGAAACGGGAGGACAGGAGCTAGTTAATACAGCCTCATTACCTGAATAAAAAGCAGGGAATAAAAACAGTCTCCATGGTTTCCTGAATCCACAAAATACTGAAGCACTTGCAGCGTCATAGCAACAAGCTTGGACCCAAGCACAATGAAAATTAGGCTATTTTAAGCCATGTGATCTTATTTATTATTATCCTGGAGGTTCCTAACAGCTACGCAACAGCATTGAGACTCAGTTAAGGATGTGTAAAGTATCAGATCCACCTGTACTACACCATTTTTGTATAAACCCCAATAACGAAGAGCAGTGTTTGCCAGGAAGCAGCCAGCTGCTCCTTTCCTTGCCATGGAAGAAACCCTTTTCTGATGAGAGCAGGATCTGTTCCCTGCTCATTTCTACTCAGAAAACCCTCCACATGGTCAGCAGTCACACTGAGTGGGGAGGAGGGAATGAAAGAAGGGAAGAGACCAGCATGGAAAACATTCTGGTTAAAAGAAGCATCATAACTGTTACACACACACGTGCCATTTGTAACTGTTCTGGGCAGACAACAGCGGTGCATTTGGCCCGTGTTCTTGGCACACCTGCAGCTGCCACCCATTGATCCACACTGGGGTGGCTGTAGCCCTGTTTGGCTGCTGCTGGTGCAGACTTGTGTGAGAGCTGATGCTTCAGGATAAGAATAGTGAGAATATAGTAATAGAACTGGTGGGTTTGGGGTTTAGACTTGATTTACAGTGGAAGCCAGGATTTAAGAAAGCATCAGAAAGATCAATAGCTTGGCATGGAAATCTTTCAATCTGACCAGGAAAAGAAAACAAAGCCAAAGATCCTTCCTTCCTCCACGCCAAAAATGAGATGTTTGGGCAGGGTTACTGGCCTCAAATCTGAACCCAAGCAAGCAAAATCCCTCCTAGATCCCTCTGGAAGGGCAGATGACACAGGCCATTTTTAGAACCAAGACAACAGATTTCCTTTTTGAATGGCATCTTGGATCACATCCCCAGGCCTTGGCAGGAGACTCAGGGCCCTGGCTGTGCTGCCCACCGCGGCTGTGAAGGAGAATGTCACGCGTTGCCTTCACCGGGCGGCAGATTCAGCTTCTCACAGACCTGGTTGAGCAGCAGAACGTGAGGAATCTTCTCAAGATAATGGAATGTTTCCTTCAGTTAAAGGTTTTGGCCTTTCTCCAGAGCGCACACTCTATAATCCAGACACAGAAGGGCATGTGGCTGCTTCAGAAAAATACTGTATGCCCTCAAAATATCACACTGGCTTAAGAGAGACCCGAGCGAGATTAAAGCCTGCTCAAGACTTGGATCAGGCTGTAGTTTTTCCAGTGGGACTCGAGGTGATTCAGAAGTGATGGGAAAGCTCTCAAGGAAAACTGAGCTCTGCCAGAAATAACCTCAGTTTCCTGACCAGATGACACAGGCAAAGAGAAAAGGTTTCACCTTCAGAGGTCCCTGCTCTAAGTGCACGGTAAGAAAACCTTCGGTATCAGCTACAGGATGCACCAGTGCTACTCATGCAATACTACAGGGATTGCTTTTTCCTGCTGTTTAATTTTGGAAGTTGGCAGCAGGAGTGCTACCAAAGCAGACTTGCACCACTGCAAGGCTTGTAGTGCTCAATGCACATTTCCTAACTCGGGCTGTTTGCTCTTTTCCACTGAAAAGGAGCATCAGGGAATTCAAGGAAGTGTTGCACAACCCCGGCTCTTATGGGGGGTGTCAAATAGTAAAGTAGAACCAAGGGAAAAAAGAATAGACACAAAACCCCGTTCTCCCCACACCACAACCTGAAGAGATGCAAGCAGAGGCCACTGTTGGCAGTTAAGTTCAGGCCAGTAAAGGCCATATTTTGTGCCATAGGAAGCAGAAACTTCATTCAGTGGGAAACAAAAGCTATCAGGAATAAGCAGAAGCCCACAGCCGTGGTGCCTGGTGGCAGCCTGTCACCCTGCATGGACATCCCCAGGACAGGAGCTGTTCCTGTCAGAGATGCACCAGACGTTCTGCCAGCCAGAAAGAGTTCCCTGTGCTTCAGGAAGTCCAAGGGAGCATTTCTCTTAATGCTTAAAGAATAACCCCAAGCCCCCCCCCCCCCCCCAAGCAGCCAGCCTTCCCCAGCAGCTCACCTCAGGGTTTGGGACTCATGACTGGGAGGCAGCTTGTACCCAGCTTCATTTGACTCCCCAGAAATCAGCGGTACAGCCTCATACCTCTAGTTTTCACCACCAGGTTACTTTTACCTGGGCAGGAGCAGTTTTGGGGGTGCTGTTGTTAGTTCTTCCTTTATACCAGCTGAAGTAAATACGCTTCCTACTGAGTCTCCTTTTGTTGGTCTGTGCTTGGCAGTTTGGCTTCAACACTCCCCAAATGTCAACGTTTCCCTGGGGAAAAGGGGAAGAATTGAGAAAGCTGCAGGAACACCCACAGACGCCCCAGGACTTGCATCTTTCACCCATTTACATTCACTTGGATACCACAGATCAGCCTCACAACTGCAAAGGGCAAGGCCACAGCCCTGAGGACACCAGCGTCGCTGCCTCCGGGGTCATCCTTGTTTTACAAGAGGTGAAGCTGGCACAGAGACCTCACCTGGGTTCCTCAGGGTGCACATCCCTGGCCTGCACCCTGCATCCCAGCAGCTGGAGGAGTGTTCAAAGGCGTTTTTGCCTTTGAAATGGAAACCACAGACCTGTGAAATGAGCCACCTCTGCCTGAGCCCCGCGCACAACTGGAGGGTTACAGCTCATTTACAGGCTCACAGAAAACCAACTCACACGAGTCAAACCTGATGGTTTAAAGATAAGAGCTCCAGAAATGCTGTTTCCAACCCGCCCTGTGCTCAGGCAGCCACAGAAAACGCTTTTGTCCTGTGACTGCTCACTTGCATAAAAGACTTTGTGTCCCTGTGCCTACTTCAGGGGAAAGTATTAGTATGAGAAGGTCCTGGGTGGCAAGGCAACCGTATTACAACTCAGTAAAGGGTATCAAACACAAAACAAAGGGGCCAGCTACAATGGAAGCACCCCCAAAGCTGTATGACCAGAGATCTACAGAAACCCAGTCATCCTGCCCAAGAAAGATTAGCCACAGGCCAGAACAAAGCCAGCGTGGGCAAGATAGCTCAGAGGAGACGACAAAGGCAGCCCCAGGAGCTGCGTTCAGATCAACTCAACTTCTAACCTCACTCTGACAAGGAACAGCCAAACGCCCACTTTTAGACACGTTGTGGTGAGGGGCGAGGGGGCAGCTGTTTGTTGGAAGCAAAGTTTTAACCCAATTCAATGCAGATACTTCGAGATGCGGGAACACTATATTTATTAGGTCAATATTCCATTTTAGCAGTACAGTTACAGAGTATCACAATGCTGGTTACAAACATAGTATGGTTTGATGGTTACAAAGAATGTCGGGCACTGCGGTCCGTGAGAAGTAGGGTACGAAACGTTAAGTCTTGACACGACAAGTAGGGTGGTCTCCAAGGTCTAGTAATGGTTGAGATACTTTCATATCAATGAATGTGGCACTACAGGCAGAGATTCTGGTTTAGAGGAGGGGTTTGTATAAGTAGTTTGATTTATACAGTTCAAGCAACATCTTTTTTAAAACGCTATTAAATTAAAATCCCCTGTAGTCCAATAAAGTATAAAAATAGTACTGAACCTGGTAATATTCAATAAAATGTAGAGTTCATTCACATCATTAATAAAGAAATTGTAAAGTTGTAGTTACCATGGCAACATCGCTTCCCATAAAGGAATATACAGAAAAGAAAAGAAGTTACACGTATGGTACCTGCGACAATTATTTAGCGATCCAACACTGAACTTGTGCACCACAAACCAAGTCTCTAAATAGCTCTATATATTTATATAGTATATATCTTTTATCATCTTTAAATTTTACTTCTGAAGAAAGAAAAAAAAATGTGCACTTCAACAAACTCACTAAGGCCACTCATGCTATAGATACCGAGGATTGCAACGACAGGGTGGTAGACAAGACCCTAGAGCACGCGCCTTTACATCACTGAAGGGAAACCGGTTTCACTGCCTAAAACATTCCTGAGATTTAGGGACAAAAGCATTACCAGTGCTGCCAATTTGTCACACGTAGTTTAAGTTTGTTTCCAGGTCAAGGAAGTCTCCTCCCTGCTACTCAAGAGAAATCCTCGTAGGGCCACGACACACAACGTGCCACAGGCCAGTTGTGTCAAACGAGGAGACACCCACACCGAAGAGTTACATCTGCAACTAGCATTCGACCAGTCACTGTTGTGTTATAGAACAGAAAGGGAAAAAGAAGGGGGAAGCAACAACCTTTAGAGAAAATAAGTGTTTTCTGCACAGGCAGCAGAGGGAAGGATCTCCACGTAAAGACTGGTAATGGCAACATCTCCACCGTGCTACCCGCTGCTGGCCTGCGGCCTCGAACCCCGCCACACAAACCAAGTAAAGTTTTTGTCAACAGCTTCAATCATGTTTTAGGCACGATGCATTCTCCTGTTTGTGTTCTACCCACATGTAGGACTATAAAAAGGAAATCAAGTTAAACGTGAATCTGTTGTACCGTGAGAAACAGCGCGACGACACCTGTAGTGAACTTCGGACTGCAGCACATGGAGAGAAAAACTTCGGGTTTTAAACTTACAAAGAACATCATTGTTCTGTAAGTTAGAATTCAACAACAAACCCCCTTCAACATTATTTAACAAGACCTGTGTGCAAAAAGAAGAGTCCCAACCAGCAGGTACCGCTGCAGAGCGCCTGCGCGGGCAGGGACACCACGGCAGACACTTTGCAGGTTGTCATTTGGATGCTGGAGAAGGACTCATCATCAGGGACTGTAGCGACAGGACAAGGGACAATGGGTCTAAACTTAAACAGGGGAAGTTCAGGTTGGATATAAAGAAGCTCTCTACTGTGAGGTGCTAGAACAGGTTGCCCAAGGAAGTGGTAACTGCTCCATCCCTGGCAGTGTCCAAGGCCAGGTGGACAGAGCCTTGGGCGACATGGGCTAGTGTGAAGTGTCCCTGCCCACGGCAGGGGGTTGCAACTAGATGACCTGAAGGTCCCTTCCAACCCAAACCATTTTATGACTCTATAATTAATATCGTGCCATCAAAGCGACCAAACAACTGTTTGGGACCAACAGTCAAAGTTGTTTTACTTCAAGTAGCTGAGGGATACATTTGTTTTCAAATCTTTCTGCAACTTTTGTCAGCCCTTAAAGCCTTTATGTACCTTTTCCCTTCCCCAAATCACATACAACAGTCCCAATCCTAAGAACAGTGGAGAACTCCTGACACCACCTTCCTCCCCCCCTCCAATGGCAGTGTTTGCATGAAAAGAGCATACAGATCATTTACTCAAATGATGTTACACTGAGAATAAAATACTAAGGGTTTAATTTAAACACAGTAATTTACTTTAAGGTGACTCCTGTCCTCACCACTTGCATCCCATTGCTCTGGTGTGATTACATTACTTACCTTCAAGAAAACCTGGGAAGATGCATCTCACCGGATTTCCACTCTTGGGTCTCCCCTGTCAATGCAGCCCCAACCAGCCTCTATAAAACGCCAATAATTCATTAACCTCCTCTGGCGTCTGGAGCCGCAGGGGTGTGAGCTCTGCGGGGCTGGCACACAGCTCCCTCCCCAGTACTCACACGTACATGGAAAACCTGCTCTAGGGGCACGGCAGGAGGGGAACGCCCCAGCTCTGCTTCCAAGGGGAAACCGTGGGGGATTACACCCTCTGCTCCCACCGCTCTGCCTGGGGCCCACGTCATGGAATGCTGCAGTAACACCACATCTACTCCAACCACACTGGCACGGAGGGACGAGCATTTACCTTCCTCTGGAGTTATCCAGCTGGTCTCCTACTTCCTCAAAAGTATCAAACTGTAACAGCAGAGACAGTAATTACTGACAGCACATTTCAGTCACCAGATGCCGATACAGATGTGTTCCGAGAGCTCGATTTAGGAGGTACAGAACCAAGAACTAGAAAGGTTGGATTTATGTTATTACAAGCATCACGCCTGTAGCAAGGACAGCGCGAGGGGAAGGTTCCAAGCTGTGCATGCAGAGCAGCAACAGAGCATTTTGCAGGCAATTGCAAAGCTGTTCCACAAACCTCCTGTGCTTTAACAGCTTTAGCCATTGGCCACTGCCACCCTTCTCCATAATTTACGTGCCTTCGTGTGGCTGGAGTTGTGGAGATGCTACAAGCAGAAGATCAACTCAAGAGTCCAGTCAGCATTTAATCCAGTCACATGAAGAGCATGCAATGGGTCTTACAAGGATCACTGCCAATTACTCTTGACCAAGTCACATCTCTTAAGTCAAAGTCTGCTACCAAAGAGATCTCGGGTGACTTTTAGGACCTTAGCTCCTTCCAGACAAACCAATGCACCAGAGTATCAATGTGCTGGTGAAGTAGCTTTGGGAAAGAAAGATAAATGCACCCACCCAGCAAGACTGGAGAACAGAGCTACAGTTAAACCAACTGAACTAAGGCATTTGGTTATCAGAGACAAGCACGACACCTCTCCCTGTCCTGCCCCGTGCTGGACACTCTCTGGCTGCCTTAACTTGAAGGCAAACGGTGTAAGACAAACACAAACCAGAGGTGAAACAACAGCAGTGGTTCATGTAGACCACTGTCACTGGTGTCAGTCAAGTAACACCCCTCGCCCCGAACACACAGCCTTGAGGGTTTTGAGATCCCTCAGTCAATAGGTGGGAATGGAGAGCCAGGACTGGAAACCCAGAGCAAAGAAACAGTCTTCAGATAACAGAAGCACAATCAATGTACCCAGCCTGAAGCTTCTGAACACTTGTGCAGGACAGGAGATACAACACAGCTTCTTGAGGACAATTTTAGGCACGTCCTCCCTGCCTAAGTTCTGACAACAGTCACACACGCTTCATCTAAGTAGTTTTAACAGGACTTAGGAATTTGTAAGAACTTTGTAATTCATCGGTGCCTTTCTGCATGAGCATTCAGGGATGAAAACGTTCTGCCTTGCAGACAGCTGCATTTGTTTGTAGCACCCAACAGTCATAAACACCACTTCCTACAAATAAATCAGATTTTAAATCCACACACGACTACAGTGGATTGCCACTGAAGAGCCACTGAGGTTATACTGCAGTCTTAATACCACGGGGATGTTTTTTTAATGCAAATACTTCTTTTCACATCAGTGAAGATATTCCAAGCATAAAATCCTTCACTCTGCATTCACTGACCACATAACTGCGTTTTAAAGATGGTATGATTTAGCCTTCCCCCCCAAAAATACACTTGAAGGCACCAGGATGTGAACTATCGGCCTGTTAAAGTTCAGTTCTTAAGGGTGACTAAGCCCTAAGTCGTGGCTGAGATTCCTGTTTCTGCTCTGCACTCTTGCTTGAAGACCACCACACACCTTCCCCTGGCCCACACTTCACAAAGGAATTAAAAGCCAGACCCCAAAGATGACGCTCAGACCAAGCCCTGGAGGAAGCGCGCTCAGAGCCCCCTCCTACACTGACCTTTGACAGCCCAGACACGAACCCCCGAAAACAGGGGTTGTGGGGAAGGAGAAAACCCAGAACCGACAGAATCTGAACTACAGGAGCACAGTTTGTGCTGCTCCAAGAGGAACTGAGGTAACAGCAGTGAGTTGTTCCTAGTTTGCTACGTTACACAGACCTTCAATGTAATGAGCATTACCTCAACATTAAAAGTAACAAAGAAAACCAAAACCAACACCCAAACCAAAAAGCCACACAACCGAGCAGCCCCCCAACAGCAGAAAAATTAAGACAAGCTAGTGAGATAGGCATTATAAGAGGACCTTTACAGCTGACTTCTGCTTTTTAAATTAATATAAAGGAATCAGTTTCTGGTTGTACTATTGTTTAATGTAGAAATGAAGCATCACAAGAAAAAAAAATAAAAATAAAAGCCCTGTTTGTGCTTTTTGGCATTTTTCCACTGACCCCTGCGAACTGTACAAGGAGTTGTGTTCTCCAGAAACACAGGCTCAACTGGATTGGAATACAAAACTATGAACTGGTATAAACAAGTTACTGCCTCAATTATTAGAGTAAGCCCATTCAAAAAGGAGAGGGGGGGGAAAAAAAAGAGCTGGCTGCAGGAAATAGTTAAAGCATTTCTAGTTTTCGCTTGTGGCATCGACATTAATAATTGTATAAGCTCACTAGGTAAAGACATGCCATCGCAACCGCTAAAGAACGTTCACTTCCTAGGTTTGTATCTATTACATGAATATAATTTTGCACTGATCATACATCTAAATGAAATAATCCTACTGTAAAAGTGAATGCAGGGGCAGAAATATTAAATTAAAGCCACTGGTCCAAAAACTGTTTCTAGCAGGCTGGTCCACTTTCCGTTCTCCTGGTCCTGGTCAGAAGATGAGCACTCTCGGTTGGTACCAAAGAAAACTATGATTGCTGGTCTACTGGATCCTCTATCTCTGATCGATGAACACTGGTCCAGTTCAGGGTGTTCAGAACAAACACACGGTGGTGACTGGCTTAACCCCCTGGCACGGTTCACAAAGAGTATGTCGCTCTCCAGAGTGGTTCTTTGCCACTTTTCTTCGTAAGGCAGACCCAAGGCTAGGGCATCCTCCCTTCGCTTGATATTTACGATTAACTCTGCTACGTGTACAGTAGAAAGACCCTTCCGTAACTTCTTATCGTACAGCATTTATTCTTTCTATGTATCAGCAGAAAGCTCTTGATGAAACCTTCCGTTCATAATAAGAATGCAACTCTTTTGAGCTCAAACAGTTTTATTTAAGGTTTTCTTGCAGACTTTCTGCAAAGTAGCTTCTTTTGAAAGAAGAAAGAAAGAAGGGGTTTTCTGGAATACCGAGTTCAAAATGTGAGCCGAACTAAACATGCCATACACATGCTGATAAGAATTTAACACACATTCATCCGTATGGGCACTCTTCAGTAGACTGGACCAGTGTTTCAATGCAAATTCCAGCCCCCAGAGAACTACATGGTTTAGATTTCACAGTATGACTTTTCCCCCTGTAACCTGGGGGGAAAGAACCTTAACTGGTTTATTGACCAAGTTCTTAACTACTCTGTCCATCAACGTTCTGAGACATCAGAAAAGACTGGACCACTTCTTCAGTGGATTGAGGGCTGGTGCTTACGTCCTCCAGAGCATCTGTAACCGAGAACTGCCGATCCCGCAACCGGTTCCAATTGGCCAAAATATTGTGGTATTCAAAAACTTTCTCATAATTGCCAATGGAATTGTACAGTTTAATGAGACCTCTGTAATCATATTCAAGTCCACTGTATCCTTCCCCAAAAAGCTTCTTTCCTAAAGAAATCCAAAAGAAAACAAAATTAAAAGGTTACGTCTTATTTCTGGTGTCATTTTTTAACCGACACCACGAACCTTTTTGTTATGGTACATCAAGAACCCCAGCAATGAGAGCTTCCTGAAGGATGCTTTGAACTCTGTCTACCTCCTCCTTTGAGGAGATTGGAACTTGTCCTCAGGGTCTCTATGACTGGATCATTAAATGCACCGTAGCTTTACATGCACAGTCACATAAAGGCAGCCATTCTGTGTCCCAAATCCACTCTACGTTTAAACACTGAAGTTGGCTTTCAGTTTTCTACCTTAAAATCATAACTTTTCCGTAGCGCACTGTACAGAACTGTACAAAGAGAGACTGTCTCCAAGCTGAGCCACAGCACGGCCCAAAAATGCATTTGATTTGGAATTATAAGTTTACTGCAAACGATAACAGGCAAGAAAAACATTTAATGAGAGCGCAGTCAGGCTGATTGACACAACAGCTCCCCAGTTCTTTCACAATTTAACTACATTCTGCACTTCTAGCCACAGCTCCAAAATGTAATCTAAAGACTAACACCCAAGCTTTTAATTACTCTGTTTCCAGATGCTTTCAAGAACGAATTCTGATGAAGCACTGAAAATAATACAATTACAGAATTCAGTCCCTGGGAGAACACTCAAAAAACCCCCATTATGTTTAGATTGCAACCACAAACAAAAGAAACCAGGTTGTGTTTCAGTAAGTTGTTTACTACAAACTTGAATACTTAATAATGGTACTAACCCTGCTATACAGTCACATGTTTTAAGAATCACCTACCAATTGCTATGGACCTCAAATAGAGCTTTTCAGCATTTTCATACTGGTTCATATCATAGTTGTAGAGAGAAGCTAGATGGCCCACTGACAGGGCAACTTCATAATCTTCTTGACCTAGAAGCTGCTCCTTAATCTGAATTGCCTTGATGTGCATTTCTTCTGCTTCCTACGAGGATCAAATTCACACAGGTCAGTCAGACACCACTCACCGTAACATAAAAAGAGAAGTTAAAAATGAAGGTTTAAAGAAATGTAACTATGTAGAAGCTAAATAGTCTGTAACATTTTACAAAAGGCAAAAATTAAGAAAGCCAAAACTAAATCAAAGTTCTTCAAACTCTTAGTCAAGTGGATCAGCAAGCAGCAGTGCTCCTGTCATCCAGATTGCTGTCACTGTCTCTGAAGGCACTGTGCACCTCAATAGACTCTTTTTGTGCAAAGCTTTGGAGAGATCAACTACAAAGTCCAAGTTTTCCAATTGTAAAACTACCAACTGATATTATGAATCGTGGACACAGAAAAACATCATTTGTTGTGGCAGATTTATAGATCTCTGCAGATTTCAAGTCAAGACCTTAAGGTCAACATAATCTTACCTTAAACTTTCTCATGGACTGATACAGTCTTCCAAGGTTGCCATAGTGTTTTGCTGTTTGCACATTAAACTCCCCAAAGGCTTTTTTAGCTAACTGGAGTGAGGACAGATGCAAGTCGTGAGCTTCCTGAAGTAACCTCTGCTCAGTTTCCTTGTTGTGACAGTCTATTGCAATCTCCTCCAAGATAAGTGCTGAACGTGGGAGAGGAAAAACAATGTTAGTGTGGCCCAAACACAAAGAGCTGTTAACTGTAGGCAGCAAAAAGCCTTCTATCCAAGACATCTCACCAGGCTTTGTGTTTATTACAAACTGATTTCAAACAGGTTACACCAGGTATCAGGCTCCCAACATGTATTTTTATAGTCTGTATTTTTACTCCCCCTCCAGTCCCTCAAAGGTGAAGTTTTAAAGAAAGGATTTATGTATTTTACACGTGTGTTGGCAGAGGACACTGAGGGTTACAGATACTCTAGAGTGACATCCATTTGAGGAAGAACAACTCAAGTGACATTGCCTCTGTTTGGGAACAGAATAAACACATCTGAGCAAGTGATTTCAAACTGTCCCTGTAACACAGTGAAGGGTCCTACCTTTAACTCGCTTTGAGGATGCCAAGAGGAGATGGTCTTCTGGGAGAATGTGAGTTATAATGCCAATAGCACGTTCAGCATGGAATCTGAAAGTTTAAGTAACACATTCAAGATGCATCTATACAAGATGCTGACTGATAAAACATTAGAAACATTAATGCAATTAACTGATGCATTTGAATTCTAACTGGACAGTCTGCATCATTTAAGAACGTTTTCCTCCCCTCACAGGACTAACCTCGCTGCCAGTGCCTCAAACACTTGTACTCACAGTGCATTGTCAAACTTTCCAGAGCTGTACTGGTGAACGTATGAAGAGTAAGCCAAGTCTTCATGAGCTGTAGCTACATGGATGTTTTTACCTCCAAATACTGACTGCCGGATATCAAGAGCTGTCTGAAAGAGTGACAAGAAAAGCATTTCATTTGTCAATACAGGAAAAAAAACCCAAACCAATCTCATTGTTAAAAAGGGGGAAAAAATAATCTACTGGCTCTGAAATTCTGTGGGCCTAGGTACTTGAGACAGTAAACATATAAAAGCCACTGTGGAGTCAGGAGGGAAAAAAGCAAAACCCCACATTTGAGGGTACTTTGGTGTTTTGTATGTAAAGAACAAGCATTGCAGTAATTTAATCCACTATTATTTATCTCCACAAATTAATGCCTGTGAATTTCAGTAGAAACATATCAGAGACCAAGAGTATTAAGAGGAACTGAAGACACACACACTTAGTCCTGCTGCATACCTGATAGATGGCAACTGACTGGCATATATTGTCTACATTGAGCAGGTAAAATCCATAGTCTAGTAGCGTATCAGAGTATTTGGGGTGCTTGGCTCCAAAATGCTCCCTGTAGAAATATATTTCTATTACAAACTGAAGCAAGATAAATGCAATTTTGAAAGGTTTGGGGGTTTTTTGGGATGCTCCTTACCTGGCAAGGTATACTGCATGTTTTATCAGCTGCTCAGCCTTCTTAAACTCACGTTTTACAACACAAGCCTAAACAGGTTGAAATGAAGCATGTGAAGAGGGGTACACTCCCAACCCATCTCCTCCAGACACTGCTGCAGTTCCTAACTACTATTTTTAATTTCAAAATAGGGTTCCTAAAGGACTTCTCAGTTATTTAAGAAAAGGTTGACAGATAACGTTAATGAACTTCTATTTATCCTGCCGTAAATGCCTAACTAACGGGCTGGTGATGTACCTAATCTAGATCAAACAGGGAACAGACCACCTTTCCAGGGAATGCTCTCAGATTAGCTTTGTCATGATGTTCATTTGAACAGCTGGAGCTCAAAACCAACCCTCCCCCAGGTCTGAGACAGAGGTGGACCAATTAAACACATCCAACAAGCCCTAAGGCTCGTGAAATGAACCTGGTTACCCAAGTCTGCTGGAGGTACCTGACCCATTCTTGGTAGCAATTTCGTTACAAAAGAAACATGGAAGATTTTTAATTCACCTTTGAAGCTTGTCGTAAAACATCCACTACTACTTTTACAGGCAGGCCAATTGTGATCTCCTTCATGGCTTCTATGCACCATTTATAAGCCTGTTGAGCAAAGTTACCAACATAATGAAGCTGAAACTTCACAAGGTTGAAACCTTAAGAAGACACATTACTGGGCTCTGAACAATATACTGGTCACTTACATCACAAAAATTAAACAACACTGATTGATTACTTCTATGTAATGAAACTTGTTCAGAGATGTGTTAAAAGACAGACTTAAAAATCACTCTTAAGGTTAATACTGAATGTGTAAGTATTTTATGCTAGCCTAAGGCATGTATTATAGCAACTTTTACTGACGAAAAGGGGTATTTTATAACCTTCAAGTAATCCTCACAATTCCTATTGTGCAGGACAACTTCCTGGTCTGTGTACTTAAGAGCTGCAGTTTATACAGTGGTTACACTTGAGGCAGTAGGTGCAGATAGGTGCAGAGAATTGTTAGCTGTGTTCAGCTATTCAGTTTTACCTATTAAAATAAGCTTTTTCATGTCATATTTCCCTTATAGGTGACCAACACACACCACTAATTATCACACATCATTTCTTAATGTCGGTCAAAGTACTCAGAACTCAGTGCAGAGAAAAACATCGATACATCAAGTATTCCTCAGGCACTGCCACACAGGGACCAAAAAAAGGATGAGGAGCTGCAGCTAGAAGGATGAAGTGAATACTGAGCCAGCCATGGACCCTCCAAGCAAACTTCATAAGCAGTTTTCTGAAGCAAAACCAGCCCAAAATCCCACTCACCTCATCGTAGTGGCTCTTGGCAAAGAGCAGCGCGCACAGCTCCCCGTAGAGCGCCGCTTTGTTCGCCTGCTGACCGTGCTTTGCAAGTTTGTCCATGTAAGACTGAGCCAGTTTGAACGTTTCCTCTCCCAAGTGATATTTACAGTTACCGTTTCGAACGTGCAGCAACCTTGGGAACATGCAAAGAGATCTTCTAAGCGGTGTCTGAATAAACCACCTCAATGTGCAGTAGTAGCAGGGAGCTGCAGTTTGTATTATACGTACCACAGAACCAGGCTGTCATCCCAACAGAGCTGCACTGAGCTCAGTAACACAGCACAGCTATTTACTGTGGGACGTCTCAGTAGCCCTCATGCTTTGTCTCTTGCATGGCAAGAATTTCTACTGCTGGACATGTGAAAATGATTTTATGTATTGATGCAGTTCTACATATTCAGAGCTTAAACCACTTTGGTGTGGTACTGTTCTATTTCTCCTAAAATCCAGTCTTGTCAACACTGCTAAAATTCCACTTCCAAACCCCTGTAATATACAGTATTAAAACCCTTCTACCTCCTTCCCACACTATGGTAAACTGAAAGACACGCTGGGTAAGCACAGACTTTTCTAGCTCTCACACATCTCTGCACTTTTCCCTCAGACCTCAAGTAGCCCAGCACTTCACAAGGGGACATTTGTGGTTTAGGGGGGTGTCTTCACCACAGATTCAGTCACATCCATTTGAGATGATGCCCAGCGCTAACTCAGCACCCCCAGAGAAGACTATTTTATTGAGCCAGGTCACAGCAACTCTAAAACCCCTCTCCCCCCGCCTTGCCCCATCTCCCAGCCTGCTGCCTTCCCATCTGAAGGACTAACAGAAGCTTCATGAAACAACAGCCAAACGCACACAATAAAACTCAGCACTACTGAAACCCGCTCTTGTTTCTCTAGAGAAATAACAACTTCAGCTTCTGGCATTGACTTAAAATAAAAGTAAAGACTTCCCCCACCCTTAGTGTAGGCTGATGCTTATTTACTTTAAAGAGATACATTCAAAATGTGTGTGTTATCATATTCCAAGCCTGAAGGGCTGAACCATATTCCCACCCATTGCAGGCTAAGAAGAGACAGCTGTTCCTTCTCCATCGCAAATGCCTGCCATTTAGCACCCATGAAATTTTGGTAAATTAACCTCCATTGTCCCTCCTGCAGATCTGTATTTAGACAACGAGTAATAGAGATTGAAAAACATCAGGCAGGCCCTCACAGACTGAGGACAACAGGACACAGGAAGAGAAATACGCAGAGCGAAGCAGAACATAATGCTGTACTGCAGAGAGGCTACGACTCAAAGTGGGAGCTCATCTCCAGGTACAACATTTTTTCCTTTTAAGCTACATCTTCCAACAAACTGTTGAGGGAGAAGAAGGAACAGTGAGGTTTTTGATCAAATGTTTCTCTTCTCCAAACCCATTTCCTGTTAGCATTTGCTCCAAGCAGAGATTTAAGCTATTGTAGCCGAGCCTCCTGCAATAGCAAAACAACACATCAAAGCTTGCCCTCCGAGTTCAGCCTGCCTCTAACTTAGCCTCTCCCTACACCTTCCTAATGAAATGTATCATGAAATTCAAGCACTGGCAGGAGAGGAAATCAAGTTCACATTTTCTCAAGAAGGGAGCACACAGCAGATGTGTGAGCCATGCAAGAGAACATCAAAAGAAATGACAAGACCTTCAAAACACCCCTGAAACAAGCTACATAAACATCAGCTTTCCAATGAGAAAACACTGCTCAAAAACAGAAAGAAGAAACAGTAACAGCCACATTTTTCCTTAAATTAGGTCTGCGAACTAACCACGATGTAGAAGTGCATCCTGTTCTGGGTCACAGGCAGCAGAACACTATCTAGCATTCATGCAATGAGAGAGGAATTTTAAAGAAACTTGAGAGCAAAACTAAGCAATTACAGGTTCCCTAAAGAGGGAAACTATTTTGCCTACACCATTCAGTTGGGAGCTGCTATGCAACATCAAAAATACAAAGCCCAAATCCCATGTAATGGTATAAACCAGTAGGGATAGTGCTGCAATTTCAGTAAGCGCCTGGGAAAGATAATATCCAGTATCTGGATGCTGCACTGATAGGGTTTAAAAACAAAGAAATCAACCAACAAACCAGGCTAAGCCTATCCCAATCCTCTAGGATAAGCAGAGTTTATGTGATCCAGTTTAGAGTAACAAGAAATCCTTTATTAATCCAAAGGAATTTTAGAAGATAAAGCCAAGAGGAAGAAAAAAATGCCTTAGGACATTTATGCTAATAGCTATGAATCATTTTGCTGTCTGCTATAATAGCTTTTTGGGGAATAGCTTCCCCCCCCAATAAAATCATTCTCTAAGAGCATACGAACACAGCAAACAATGTTACACAGCAGTTCTGGAGTCCAAGAACATCACAAAAAACCCCAAAGAATCAGCAAGATGTGAAACAATGAAGTGGGAGAACCACGTATTTGTACTATGTGTTTGTGCCTTCTTGTTTGACATCTAATAATGAGGGAAAGGAAACCAAAAGGAGCACGCACACATGCAGGAAAGCAGCATACAGGCTTGTAGAAGTCTCTGATCTTCACATTTTCTCAAGCTTCTCCATATTATTTACTACTGCTAGTACAAACGAGCACCAAATTCTGCATAAACAACAGTAAACTTTACATGGTTTTAAACTTCATTCTATTAATAATGTGATGCATTCACCTCCCAGAGACCAGACTTCTGAGCTTTTAGAGTAAGAGCAGCCACTTTTAAAGAGTTTCATATTTTTAAAAGCTGGACATACTCCCTGGAAATTCCACCTACCCTGGTGCAAGCACACTGGTAAGGACAAGATATTCCACAGTAGGGATTAGACAGCAAAAACAAGAAGATTATCTTACTGCCTCATGACTTCAAAGCTGAGTATAATGACTCCGCTCTCCCACAAGAAGGCGTTCCAAATTCCTTCTATTTGCTACATTTCCAAATAAATGATGCTGTTATTTGACTGTTTGGGAGAGGCCTGAAAAATAAAGCAGTGTCTCTTCATTCACACTGCTGCCCAGAGGGACTCAATGTAACAAGGAGGCCGGCCATCAGCTGCCCAAACTGAATGAACATCCCCAGTTCATCCTAACATCAGATGGTTTTTCCTAGCACGAAGTGAAAATCATCTCTCCACAGCTGTGTGAGCTGTACAGTGCTGTCCAACAGAGCCACCTTTTTGACCTTCTTCACCTTCTCTTCTTTCCACCCACTCCCCATGTGGAGAAAGGGAGGGAGTTTATTTTTCAGGCACCTTCTCCAGCTTGTCAAGCAGCCTGATATGACTTTTAGACTAAATAGAAGACAAAAGACCAAGTACTAACAGCACTACTATATATATCATTCCCCAGCTCTAGGAAAGTTTACATGTGCCCAGTCTTTTCCTGGCATCATCTTATTTCTGGAAGAAGATCCAGTGGTAGCTGGCAGGGCAGAACAAGACAGAGCAGCAGCCACTGTCAGGGCCCTCTGGTTGGCACATAAAGTAAGCAGCTACTGGCAAAGCCTGTTTATTCTTCATATTTGTCCAACCGTAACACGAGGCAGGGTTGGGTGTTTTTTTTGAGCAGCTTCCCAAAACAAGCTTTGCCCTATATTCAGATAAACACAGAACATACTTTGTTGCTCATTACAACAGCTAAATAAAAATAATCCTATTTTAACTAGGCTCACTAGCACACACCTATTCAAACACATACCTGGAGCATGCAAAAGAGGTCAGTCATGGTGTTACCAACAAAAACAAGCCAGCTACTCCCTGCAGGCTGCACCAGGGCAGCACACAGAGGTACAACTAGAAACTCAAAAGATAATCCTTGAGGCCTCTGTGAATGGGAATGGAATCTCCAGGGACCAGACTACAGCCTTGAGAAACAAGGTACAAGCCCCAAACGCCTCCTAAAAGCAAAAATTCTCTTCCAAATGTTTAAGCTGTGGCTAAAGGCATTGACAAGAACTGGACATCTAGACATTTACCTCATCACACGGTTCAGTAGCACAGTTATGGAGCAAGAGAACTCACTGGATCTGCAGTCAGGAAAGGTGTGTTTCCCTTTTATTTCTGCCTCAAGTGTGTTTATATCACTCTGTTTGGATTTGCCAAATTCTACTTGTAGTAAATATAATTCCAGCAAACACCAACAGATAACACTCCTTCATATGCAAAACTCCTTGAAACACCAAGGTGCTGGACCACTCTTACCACCCAGCATCTGTTACCCATGACACATTAAGCAGAAATGTAAAATGGCTTTTTCCTCTCTTCTCCCTCCCCACTGAACTGTGCTGCCAGTTTACAAGCAGAAAACCCAGGGATTAGCACAAAACAAGCACCTCCTGAGCTTCAGCTCTAGCCAGGAAAGTATTCTGGTGCAAGAGAATACTAAAGGGAACGCCTGAAGCTTAATGGCTCCAAGGCAGTGGGGAACATATTAATGTTTATTTCACAGCAGGACATACAGGAATTAAAGGTGAGCTCACCTTACACAGCATTCTACGGCACGAAACCAGTGGAGGATTTCATCATGAAGGGTGCATAACTGAAGGCAGGAGAGAAATACCTTCTCAGCATCACTGTACCAGCCTGCATCTGATAGGAACCCCCCTGGAAAAAAACCCAAACAAACCATAAATCAAGAACAAAGAAATTTGAACAGCAGAACACCTTTTCAAGAGAAAAAGGGTTTGCCCAAGTCTTGTAAGGAGAGTTATTACTTATTTTACAGAATGCATATTACACATGAGAATCCTGTCAAGGTTAAACCCTCCAGTCCCGAATTGAAAAGGATGAAATATAAGAGTAGAATTCTCCTTCAGTTGAGGATGATTTTTTGGTATTACATAGTTTTCCTACAGTTTTCTGTCAAGAAATACTAATATTGAAGTTATGCAAAGTCTTAATGTTAAGCATCACATCAGCAAACAAATTTTAAATCTAAAACATTAGAAATAGCAAAGATAAACCTAAATATTCTTAGATATAAAAATCCAATGTATTTCTCTTAAGACACCAAGCAGATGTCTAAAAATTACTCTCCAATACCACATATTCTCTAAAAAGAAATCACAGACTTTAATGGGAAAAAAATAAGTATTAGCTTAACTGAAGCTTGCATGAAAGCAAGGATCACACTTTAAACATCCTATCACCACCAGTTACCTAAAACAAAACCAATCTGGATTGCTTTTTCTTTTACAGCAGAATCCGACTCTGCAATGTAGGAGCACCGTCTACTGAAAGAATAGGCCAGTACAGAAGCAACTTTTACTCCATGGTCCATCAAAGCCTGGAAGCAGTGATGAAGCAGATGCCTGAAACAAAAAGAAAACATGAAGTTTTTAAACCACTGCAGCCAGTTGGCTCTTGAGTGCCATGAATTCAAATGAGTAGTGATGCAGAGAAATAACTCCAACCTTCTCTCAAACCAAAACCAGATGAATACAAGCATAGTCGTCAATCTCTAGGCTAATGGATTACAGTTGTTGGATTAGCCAACAAATAAAGTGAGCGTACATGAAGTTCTTTACAAGGATACCCTCCAGTACAAGCAAAACACAACCTACCCACACAATACTAGAACTAGAAAACAACATTTTCAGCTAAAACTTCGTGGGGGAGAAGCCTCAAATCCAGCCTCACCCCCCAAGTCCCTCAGAAATTGCCAGTAAATGAGCAATGACGAACCCATGAACATCACACCACACACACACACAATGGGAGGGAGGCATGTCTAAAGGCTCAAAAATTATTCCAGTTATAAAGAATGTCAAGTTCTGAGCATAACACCACAAATTACAATACTTAATGACAGGAAAACTCTTTAAACTGGGACAATCCTATCAGCTTGATAACCCTTCACTTAGAATCTGCTACAACAGCAAACAGGTACTTTAGCACTGCTCAGGACTGGCTGGGCATTGATCACGCGGTGGTGAGCAACCACAGTCTTTTTGCATTGCTTTTCTTGTTTGTGCTTTCTCCCTCTCTCTGTTGTTTTCTTTCCCTCCCCACCTTTTTTTCTTAATTTTATTATTAAATTGCCTTTATGTTGACCCACGAGCTCACACACTGTCACCCTTCCAGTTCTCTCCCCATCCCACCGGGTGGGTGAGCGAGCAGCTGTGTGGCTCTCAGCTGCCTACCAGGGTTAAACCACTGCACGGCCGTAACAAAGAAAGCACTCTGGGGACCAAGTACCACAGATGACTTGGTACATTTACATAGAGCTTCTAAGTGTTTTATTTTTTTGTAACAGAGAGAGAGAGAAAAAGAGACTTTGTAACTTAAAAGTTCATCTGTAAATCTAAAGAAATATTCTTATGGTTAACAGACAAGCTAGTAAGGCCAAGAAAATCAAGGGTCTTCCAAATTCAAAACCTAGATCAAGAAAGAGCTGAAATAAGATTTATCTACATATAAAGACACTTACCTTTTATCTAAAGCTCGTAGCACCTTTGCAAAAACTTCTAGTTCACAAAATTCACTACCCAGCTGACATAAGCGGCCCTGCTGGTAAAGCTGAAAGAAAAGAAGAGAAATTCACTTTACAGTTTAAGAGTGACTTGTCCTGGGAAGTTCAGCTTAATAGTAAAGAGGACTTATGATGAAATCCAGATTTCAAAGTCTTGAAATACAGCAGACACAACAGTTCCACTGTCTGCGTGTCACAGCAGAAGTAACAGTTCCACTTTCTCCATACAAGAGCACAACTTTGGTATTTAAAACCTGAGCACACAAGCTATCAGAGCTCCATAGGTGGTTTCAAGGTGGGGGGAGATGTCTTATCTATGAATGTATTAAGTGTTTATGTTCACCTGCATCATCAAAACACTACAACACTTGCTAGAAAGCCAAGACAAAAATCAAGAAACCTCTAAAGTCAGCAAAAAATACAATAAATGGCTTGTTTCATACCAAGTGCTTTGAAAACATTTTAAAATTACACAGAATCTAGCATACAGGGGTGCAAACAGATTTTTTTTGTATGTGTGTGTATGTTTATAGGGGTGTAAACTCCAAACGCACAAGTTCTACAAGGAGTGAATCACCAATACCCAGAGCTCAAACCAGGCACGAGCCCTGACCCATTAATACCTGAGCTCACACACATAATGCCTGCCCCAATGAACAGGAGAACTCAAGTGGATCCGTGCACGCATTTATTAAAAGCAGTAGCTAGTTTTATGCCCAAGCTGATTTGTGTCTGCAGATAAGCAAATATATCAGTTGGCTTGCTCATAAAACCAAACTGTGGAGAAAGTTCTTTATGCCAAGCAGTTAACTTGCAGAGCTATCTGCCACATTATGCTATAAATACTGAGAATTTACCTGGGTACAAAAGCAATTGTACAAATAGATGTCAGAAATCCACTGCAGGCTAGTAATTCCTGATGTCTTGAAGCCCCTGAACCACAAATGGCTGTTAAGTGGGGTATGTAACCAAAGGTGCTTCCACTATACACTTGCCATAGCCACATGTGGCATCATCAGCTGCTGCTAGAGGTCCAGTACTGGGTCCCACAGGACTGGTGCAGTACAACTGTTATTTTAGCTGTTCTAGGAAAAAAACCACCACAAACATCATACACATCCTCTTAAAATTAAAAAATAGAAATAAAAAGGGAGAAGCTGGTAGCTCACATAGAATCATAAAATGGTTTGGGTTGGAA
>NW_009921842.1:0-577 GCF_000696875.1 Nestor notabilis
GTGTCCGCATTAGCAACCCGAACACGTAGGGGAAGGCTGACATCTGCGGTTTGGTACAAGGCACCCGAGAAATGACAGACCTCCTGGTTCAGAGGGGAGCCTCCGCCGCGGCTCCCTCTGGGAGGGACCCGCCGTCCCCCGGCTGCGCCTGTGGGAGGGACTGGCCCCAGGAAAGGAAACCTCCGCCCCTGAGCCTTCCCCACGTCTAAAAGCAGGGATACGGCACGGTCCCTTGGCTTGGGACATTCGCCATCAATTCACAGAAGTGAGAAGACAGAGGGAGACCTTCGGTGTAAACTTTGAGCCTGATTCCAGTGGGAGCACAAATAGTAATAGTTTCCAGGCTTTTGTCCCCGGTTTCCAAAGTAACACGTAAAGTCGAGGGTGAGCCATGGGTCGTTTTTCTCAGCCTTTGTGACCACGCACCTCTATTTTTGACTCCTCACGGCACAGTTTAGTCCACCCTGGATTTTTCCGAGCTCATCCAGATCTCTGGCCTGGGTTAGAAAGAAGCCAGAACTACTTTATTTGTAAGGAGCCGCAGAGGCTTGCAAAACCTGCCTGGGCGGGGGAGACC
>NW_009921842.1:608-3968 GCF_000696875.1 Nestor notabilis
GGCTGTGAAGGTGCAGCCGGACCGTCAGTGTGCAGGGGCCACCCCTTCTGTGAGCACACACTCACACACACAAAACAGGGGCAGAAATACAGAAGACGGTTGAGAAAGAAAGATAAATAAACAATAAAACAGGAAAAAAGAAAAATTCGTTCGGATTAAACAAAAACAAACGAACAAGCAAAAAAGACAGCCGGGAAAAAGGAGGAGTCCTTAAACTTTCCTTTGGTTCTCCTCGTATTTTCTGCAGTTTGAACTAGAGTGTTGAAGTCACACAACAGAGGGCATATGCCATCTCCGCGGATCTGCATTTGTATGACCACAATATTCGGGGGCACTCTTTCTCCTGTGACGGGTTTCTCAGCAAGGATTCAGAAAGGAACAACACGCCTCAATGGGACGCTGAAGTACCAATCTATGGGGCAAAGGATGTATTGTGAGAACAGATGAGAGTATGCTTGGCATCGCTGATATTTATTGACATTATCAAAAAAGAACTAAGTTAAAGGTAAAGAAACGTTAGGTATTCCGTGACACAATTGTTGCACAAACTGCCTTCAATCAAGTTGTAGTTCGTTTTCAGGGCTGTTTTGCAAGCATTCTCCACGCGTTTGGTTTAGAGGAAGAGATCTTATGGGCTGTTCTGCATTTTCAGGGACAATCGAGTCAAATCTGAGAGAAAAGAGTCGTTTTAGAAAGAGAAAAAGTGCTGCTTCGTGAAGTCCCGTATGTTTTTTAAAACGCCGTATCTCAGAGAAAAGGCCTCTGGTACCAGATTCCTAGATCGTGTCAAATTATAACAATCTGAATCGCAAGAAGCAATTACAAAGCAAATATTGTGATCGGTGTTGTGGGTAAAATCAGACCCGGGCTTATAGAGGAATATTAACGCTGATTTTTTTATTTTTTTTTTTTAAGTCAACAGCGATTAGATTTGTGTTAAGCCTAAAGACCTTTTCCTGTAGATGGCGTCCTTTGGGTACTGAGAAATCAATAATACTACAGTCATACCCGGGAGACTTTATTAAGCCTTGGATGATAAAATAATTGATAATATATTTTTAGTTAGCATTTCTTGAAAGTGAAAAAAGCCTTGATTTATCGTAAGCAAAAGTGTGTTTCTCCTTCACGTGGATGCAAATATAAACTGTTTGAATAAATAAGTTGTTTCTGAACATTTTGTTGTCAAAGTGTTAAATGTCCCCGTCATTTTTATTCAAACACTAACATGATTACAGCCAATTATATATTCACCAGTGTTCTTTATTTTAGAGTAATTGTACTTGTCACTAATAAAACAGAGACATAATGGATCGCTACTGTTCTGAATTTTAAAGCAATTTTCTGTAATTTGATTGATTATACATCGTCTCCACTACTTTTTTTATTTCTATATTTTGAAATCCTATTTTCTTGAAAATTGCAGCTCTATTCCCGTTTTGTTGTTCCTGAAGTAACGAAACCTTCTGTAACATTTATAAATAGAGCCTCGTTCCTTTTAAAATGTGGAAAACCAAAATTTCAGCCCCAACACACCGACAGCTTTAGACTCAAAATCTGAAAGTCCGGAGGAGCGCCTGAACCAGAACACGTGGCTCGACGCGGTGTCCTCCTTCAAGATGAAGAGCAGAAAACAGGCAATGACAACAAAACCGCGACCTGCGTAGATGGTTTGATCACTTTATTGTGATGATTTGGTGTGCTTCTTGGGACTCAAACATAGAATCACAAGCAGCTCAGTGGCTAATATTTACCACAGGAGAATAGGTAAAGACTAGGGAAATACAATGCCAGTTACATCCCTCCAAGCTATTAGAGCTATTATCAGTATGTTCTTTTGGATGGCAGCTGAAGGGACGAAGCCCAGAAGTGACTTGTCTATCTTTGGCACAGACAACAGAGGCGCAGAGTGGCACATAAGTACATGGAAACACCGCAAACGCACGGAAAAAATCGCGTCGCGTTATTACACCGCTCCTCGGGTGGTTGAGCTCTTAGAGGGTTGGGGTTTTGTTGTTGTTTTTCAAAGCCGAAAACATTACTTTAATTTAGCAATTGTATCAACCATCAATGCGATGAGGTATGATCCATGTTGTCGCCAAACACAAATCAAAAAACGATACAAAGGCTTTACAAGTTAATTTCATGTGACAAAACATGTGCTCACCACAACAGGTAAAGTTAAACTATCGTTTGCAAACCCTGCGACTGCGTGAAAAGGTACCTCTTAGGTACGCTTAGCACAGTCAAACACGGATGTTATTTTCCGCTATTCTGTAAGGTAAAAACAAGAGCAGGAGCGGGACTCCCGGTGGCTCACCGGGACAGCCCTTCAGTCAAGACTTGGTGGGACCCCATCCCGGCCGGCCGTGAGGACATGCTTCTTGCCTATAACCCCAGAAATCAGCTTCTTGCCTATAACCCCAAGAAATCAATCTTGAAAAGAAAGAAAGAAGTAAAGAAAGAAAAAGGGGGAAAAAAAAGAAAAAGTGTTCTGCTACTATCGTTTTATTAATTCCAACGTGTCCAATGACTTGTGAGCCTTTTCTTTACCCTTTCATTGATGTTCTGAAATGCTTGTGAAAATAAAGTGTAATGCCATTCCGTGCTAGTATTCTGCTAGTTGGCAAATTGGAATTATTCATTTGTTAGAGTTTCCGGAGCTCCTATATGATTTCATTATTTAGGTGGAGTTTATAAGCTCCGTTATAATAAATATTGTTTTCTAAAAACTCCCTAGGAAACGTAATTCCTGAGTGTGTGTGTGTGAGCGTGTGTGTTTGTGTGCAAGCCTATGCGAGCCCCCCATCTAAAAGATGGAGAGGTGAAAACACACAAAGGAGATGCATCCCGGGAGAACTCTTTCTTTCAACGTTTTTCCTCTCCGCATTGTCAGTGTGCGGAAAGTCTGTCTGCAGCCTCTTCTCTTTCTTGGTCAAATTATCGTCGAGGCAAAACTACAAACCCCAGGCTTTGGTGAGGCACCGTCCATGCTCGGTGGGAGGGACACAAATGGGATTTAACTTGTTGCCAGTCATTTTTTTTTTGTGTGTTTGTTTGTTTGTGCTGATGCTTTAAAAGCGAAACAAATTCCCGAAACATACTCAACTCAGCTAAGCAAAACACAGAGAGGGAGAGAGAGAGAGAGAGAGAGAGAGAGAAGGGGGGGAGCTGGAAAGGGAGGGAAGAGGAAAACAAGCTCTGTATAAAAGACATATCATATTAAAATAATACATGAACACACCCACTGTTATCAAGGGTACGGTATCAGCCCTTCCCCAAGAAACTTATTTATAAGTGGTAGCGGTTATAATAATCCAACAAGCCCCTTACCACCACTCCCCCCTCCCTCCGCTAAGGAAA
>NW_009921843.1:0-10812 GCF_000696875.1 Nestor notabilis
ATATATATATATATATATTTTTTACTAAGACTTAACAAGTTAAGACTTAAATAAGTCACAGTTCTAGTGCAGATGTGTACTGCGCAGTAGGTCTCAGTGGAGGTTTCACTGGCCTCCAAGCTCTCAGAGAAAGGGACATGGCAGTTCAGGGTGAGTGTGAAAAGGAACACACAGAGGAAGTTCGCTGCCGAAGTGGTAATGGCCACTTTGCTCGCTTTTCCAACACAGATATGCTAAATTCCTTTGTTAGAATTATCTTGATGATGGATAGCCTATACTTCTTGTTTTCTACTACAATGTTCTTTTAAATTTCTTTGCGATTTATGCGTGCATGTATACATTCAAGTCACTGCAACATTTCTGTTAAGATCCTTGTCAGCTGAAAAGCATTATAGCTCCCTCTTGTTACTAACCACACCAAAACTCACTTTTTGGACTTCTTGTTCAAATTCCAGAGTGCAAAGTTGCACCTAGTTTTAGAAGGAGATGAGACCAGCTACAAGTGAGACCAACAAAAAGACAAACTTCTCACTATTACTGATGTGTTTGATACCTGATCCAGCTACTGAATTAGTGATGATAAGACAACTTTGAAGTAGTACCAAAACTGAATGAAGGCCTAAATTATATATGATGCCACTAGCTTTTTTTCTTCCTCTTTCTTCATTCTCCTGTTCCCTGCTGCTATTGTTGACTGTGCTGTCTTTCAGCAGCCCTCTTTTTCACTGCAGGTGCAGCACAAATACTTCTAAAAGTTGACATTCATGCTCAAAAAGGTGCTCATAGCCCAGCTACTCATGTCAGAAAAGCTGTAGTATGAAAGTGTAATGCTACTTGCTGTCATGTCTCTGTTCAAATGACTTCTTGGTCATTAACTAGTCTCAGCATCATCTCTCTGGGGCAAACATCTATATTTTCCTCTGCCTAATGAGAGGACTGAGAGGAGAATTCTATTACCACATTGCCAATACAAATTAATCACTTCTTTCCTGAGAAACATACTAATAGTTTTTCAGATGAGAGGAAAAGAGTCTGCCCTATGCTGGCTTGATTTTTTTGAAGATATTTTAATAACAAATAATGTATCTTTTACAAGAGTAGCCATCAGGGACAGGTATACAAATATTGCTTTAGTCTTTGGGTAATTTTGAACAAGAAACTGGATAACAATTAGGAAGTTATTTCAACAGCTATAGTGTACTGAGAAATAAATACATTCTCAAGCCATTAAAACACTCAAAAGGGCTGGATTGCTGCTGGTGGCAAAGGTCTGTGACTTTGATACATGCACCTTGTTTAACGACTCTTCAGAGAAATCTGGAAAATCTCAGAACACAAAAATTCTTCTTTACGATCAAGCCTCTCAGACCACTTTGTGCCACAGGGTGGTGAAATTTTTTCCTGATTACTTTGATCCTTTAAATCTCTTCAGTCTTTCTGATATCCTACAGGGTTATGTGAAAGAATAAGAGATGGGCTGCAGGCCTGACTACAGGCAATAACGACTAATGGGAAAGACCTTCTCTGAACTGCTCAGGGCTGAAACCTAGTGCCAGGGACTAGCTCTTTCAAAAGACATTGTTGGAAACTGGGAATCATGCAAAAATCAAATGGGGAAGGCAAGAGTAGCTTCTCAGTGGTTCCATACCCCTCATGCTCCCACTTCTGCCATGGGTAGAGCTGAGAGGCACCAGCTCCTCTGCCAGCTGCTTGCCAGCCCAGAGTAAGGGCGGCCAGAAGGGTCTTGTTCTCATGTGCAGGAGCAGCAGAGCCAAAGACACAGTTGGTGCCATGTGCAAGGGTGCTGTCCTGGGAAACTGTACTCAGGCCCGTCCCCAAGTGTGCTTGTATTTATTAGTGTTGATGCAGCTGTGCTGTATCACTTTTCAGCCTCCTACAGTTTTTCCTCAGCTTCTGGAGTTACACAAGCAAGCCTCCTCCTTCCTTTCCCCTGCATAGCTGTATGCAAATGCTGAAGGTATGTAGGGGACACTTCATGACTTGTGGCTCTCCCTCCTTGAGACCTGCTGTTTTGAGATATTGTGGTAAAATTGAGATTAATGAGAATTTTCAGGGATTTCTAACAAATACAAATTTATCTGGGGAAGTATTTGAGGATTCTCATGGGCTGCTAAGATGCTTTTTCTCTTAGAGGAATATACATTGCTCCTTAAAGCTGCAAGATCTTACCAAGTAGGGTGATGTGCAAGATCTAGTAGCTATGAAGGACAGCAGCTCAGACCTGAGCACCACAAGGCTGTGTGTCTCGACTCAGGAAGTATCTGGTCTCTCTGCTTCATCTGTGACTAACCCCAGATTTTAAGTGAAGAACTGTGGTTCTCCCTAACTTTTAAACCTCAAAACATTACAGACATAACCAGTGACTATCTGTTTTTAAATAATTAGCATAATCCTGTACACATATACTCCACATCTTCACCCAGCGCAAAAAATAAATTAACTTTAGCTGAAATCCACATCCTTCAGTGGCAGATTTAAGATTGAGCTGGCTTTTGCTGTTGCCTGTAATGTGCCTGGACCATGCACAGAAATGTAATTTAACCTGGTCAGGTATCACAGTAACACAGCTGAGCCACTCCTGAGACTGGTAACAGACACCACCAGGGCTAGCATTGTGCTTTGTAAATAAACCTGCTCGCTAGCAACAACTATATCAATTGCGGATGCAAGACACACTGCACAGCACAGATAAAGCTTCAGAGGCAGAGCATCCAACACACACAAGCAACAGCTGCAATAACCTTTCAATTGCTCCCCTCAAGACTAGAAAGCCTATGCTGAAGTATTGAAGACCTGTGAGAAACAGGTGTGTGTCTGTTTTCTGCCTTTGTCTATCAGTTAAAGCATGTCGTGAAAAGTTTTACATACCCCTCTTCAAAACAGCAGATTAAATATGAAGAGAACTTAATTATTCAAGTTATCCCTACACAGAATTGATTTGCAAAGGTAATATTCACAAAGGACTGACATTCAGAGTTGTCCTGTAAATAATATAGAAACTTAAGATATCTCTGATACACCTGACTACAGTGGTTGAAAATGCAGTCTCTCTAGGGTCTTCAGAAAGAACCCTTTAACCTATTACATGCTAGTAGATGGCAGTCCAAACATGTGCTGCTAACAGCATGATTTTCCAAGGTGGTATGAGCTTGCTTCATTCCTCTGAATGAACCCAAGCCCCTGGCCTGTGAGCCCAAGTGGTACTGTAGCAGTCACAATGAGGTCACAACAGGGAAAGCAGTTTGGCAGACAGGCTTGTATTTTCTGTTACAGCTAGAAAATCTGACAGTCACTGACTGATAGAGGGGAAAAAGAAGGCTGGAGCAGGGGTTGGAGGGAAAAGAGGTTGCTAGTCATAGGATCAATGGGCTTTGATCCCCAAAGATTTCCCATGTCACAATAAATCAGAAGAATCAAATTCCATGAAAATACGTGGAAGAACACATCAGTGCTGAGTGAAGGTGTCGGTAGCTGTAAGAAAGCATGCTCTGTGTATGTAGAGCATGGCCAGTCGTTGCACACCTTGTACAAGCCCACACAAGCCAATGCAAACAATTCTGTACATTCTAAGCTTCATGGGAAACACTTGTCTCCATTATATAAGATTACAGCTCCAGATTGTTGGTTGATCTTCCTTTTTTTTTCAAAATAAAAAGGCAGAGCAGCTTGAAATCCATCTTCACTGTAAGAAGCTGAAAATTGTTAACGTTCAGTATTCCATGCAGATGTTATCAGTGCCTGTAACTTATCTTTGCAGCCATCCTGGTAATGGGACATGGTAATATCCCACAAGATATGTATTTTTCCTAAAGCTGCGAAGATGACTTCAGTAACTTTTCTAAAGAAATGCTCCATAGAAAGCCTGGAAAATCCTGATCAAGCAGATGTGTACAAAGCCCTTTCCCACAGTGATTTCTCTGTGAAATCCATCCATCTGTCTATCCATCTATCCATCTATCTATCTATCTATCTATCTATCTATCTATCTATCTATCTTTGTGTCTATCTATCTTTCTCTCTCCCTCTCTCTCTCTTCCTCTCTCTCTCCCTGTTTTTAAATTGAGAGCCTTGGAGGGTTCTTAAGATGATGTTTCCCCTTGGAATCCAGTAATGCAGCATCTGTGTTTTTCTGAGAAAGTTTTCAGATGAAGTGAACCGTAAGATTGCTCCCAAGTAAACATTCATCTTTACCTACAAATGGCCTCATTACTCAGCAGGTCACCCATTCATTACTGGTTCTTGTCTCGAGATCTTGCAGAGTCACCTGGCGTCTTGTCTAAGTGTTTTAGCACTAGCAAAAATGGGTATAAATGATTGTCCTTAATAGGGCCACATTGTAAGACTTGATTTGAATGCCGCAGAGTAACTGGGCCATCCAGAATTGACCTGCCTGAAAATGTCAGCGCAGCATGCGACTACTGGGAGAGTTAGGTGCTGCTGTTTCGATTAGTCATTTTATGACTCTGTCCCTAAATCCATCCATTCAGCCTTTTTTTGACTTAAAGCCAACAGCAGCTGCATAGGCTGGGAACTGCCTTCTCTTAGGAAGACCAAAGGAAATGTTGATTTGTGCTGTGTCTATTTGAACCAAAGATCAGCAGGGGAGACTTTCTTCCAATCATAAGCGAATTGAAGACTGTGTGTGACGGGTAGGCCACCGCTGTAGCTTATAACGACTCTAGTTAAATCCCCAGCTGAATACTTTAACTTCAAGTTAAATTAAGATATTGTGCAAAAAGGGTTCCAAATGTAGGTGTCTTCCTTTCTTAAAATAATCCTTAAAAAGCAGTCACATGCCTAAAACCCTGTGATGTGGTAAAACTTTTCTGTCAAGCCATGACAGGTACTGATGGGCTATGCAGTATTTGAATGCAAATCTCACTCCAGCTCCAACATTAGCAAGATGCCGTCTGTTGAGGTAACCGTTACTAGAGTCGTCACTGTTACTCAGAAGTGTAGTTGCACAGTTATAAATAAAGAGAAGTGGTTACCGATTGTGGTGACTGATATCAGAAAAATGTGGTGGTCTCCACTTTTCAGTAGTGATACAGCAGTGATACGCATATAATCTGTGTCTGATTACAGTGTCGTAGGATAATTCAATTTGGAAGGGACCTTCACACGTCCCTAGTGCAACCTTCTGCTCAGAGTAGGGTCAGCTACAAGGTCAAAGCAGGTTACGTGGGATTTGTCAAGTTACTTCCATGTGCACCACTCTCTGCAAGAGTTTTGTGCAGCTTATCCTTAGTTTTGATCCTGATCTAAATTGTTTCAAATATGTGTTAGCAAAATACTGGAAAACACAACTCAAAATGCCTCTGTGCTCATTCATATCTAATTAAGTATGTTCAGTCCATCCTTAGATCCTTGCCTCATTGCCTTTCTTTGGGCTTAGATCTCACACAGCATCTTTCAATTTCTGCATCCAAAAGTGTTTAGAAAAATATACTGTATTTTTTGGGATGTAGCTGTCACTTTAATATGATTGGCTTGAAAGAAATTTATTTTTTTTTTATACAGCTCAGAATTGTATTTCTGAGCTGCGCACTAGCAGCAGGTCTGAGCGATTGGCTTGACAGCTCTTTCACATGTCTCTTTTATGTCCTCAAATACAGACTTCCAGTTTATTTACTATGTGATCAGAGGTGTCTGTTGTTGATACCACTGTCCAGCATGGCAGTTGATTACAGGGTTGTATGAATTTATTGCCCTATTTCTACCACAGCCTGCTACATCATTGATTTTCCTTGGAATGATGTTAAACAGACGATTTTATACTTTTAGGCACTTCAGAGAGATACCTCCATTTATTAAGCTACGGATGGTAGATCGTTAATGTATTATGAGCAGAAACATTTCCTAATCAACACCAGCTCTTTCTGTCTGTGCAGAAATTGATCTTTGAACAAATCGTGGAAGGAGCTCTCCCCTCCTGCTTCAAAGAACTCATCTCCTAGCTGTCTGCAAATGGTAATGCTAATGCTGGAAGTTACCAATGCTAGAAGTTAGGAGAAAGCAGACAGACAACTTTTGCCTGTTCACCTTCTGTATACCAAGCACACTCTCCTCTTGGGCTGAAGGTATGACTCAGACCTAAGTGAGGAAATATGTCAAGATCCATCATGAGTCTTAATCATTATCCTTCACCAGATGTCAGGGAGCTTACAAAGTTTTTCAGAGGCAGAACTCCAGTTCTTGTTCATCTGCTCAGGACTAATTAAAATAGAGTCTGGACAAGACCAAAATATGCCTAGAATGACAGCACAGGCAGAAAAATTGATAGTGAGAGAACAACTGTGGAACATTCACCACTCTGCAGACCACAAATGTTCAGGGCCGATGCCACCCTTTTGCACAGCAACTTTAATAAGCCGATCTTTTGTCTCTGTACTTATAAAGATTATCTTTAAATTATGAAATTACCTTGAATATCTATCTAGAGGCCCACAAGGCCATTTTGAACAACCAAGGCTGATCTGTGTTGGTGATTTTCATGTAACTTTGCAGCATCCTGCCACAGGCTGGTATAGGCAGGTGCATTTGCCACCATTCTCTTAAGTCAGGAAATGTAAAAACAGTGTTCAGGAAAAAAGCACTATTGCTGAAACAATTCCTTTGTGGGAATTGCATTCAACAACAGGGTATCTGCAGGGTAAGGTTTTTCTCTGATTAGAGTTAGGGAGATTTTTTTTTTTCTTTTTTGGTGAAACATCAAAAATTACACATTTTTGCAGATAACTGGGAGACTTATAATAGAAATCCTTAACAAAATCCAGCTTCTGTTAGTGTAGAAGCATAGAGGGTTGTTTAATCTGAAGAAAAGGCTCAGGGGAGACCTCATTGCTCTCTGTAACTGTCTGAAAGGAGATTGTACTGAGGTAGCTGTTGGTCTCTTCTCCCAGGTAACAAGCACTAGGATCAGAGGAAATGGCCTCAAATTGTGCTAGGGGAGGTTTAGACTGGATACTAGGAAAAAATTCTTCACTGAGAGGGGTATCAAGCACTGGAACAGGCTGCCCGGGGAAGTGGTTGAGTGACCACCCCTGGAGGTATTTAAAAGACATGTAGACATGGGGCTTAGGGACATGGTTTAATGGTTGAATTATCGGTGCTAGGTTACTTAACGTGCTAGGCTTGGACTTAATGATCTTAAAAGTCTTTTTCAAAGATTCCATGATTCTAAATAACTATTCAAAGTGAAAAATCTTCATTATTCTGCACAGTGGGTAAAAAAGAAATATAAATCACAGAGGATTCAAGATGAAATCTCATTCTGGTAACAAAGATAATTGTTTCCAGAAGAAGCCCTTACATGAGACATATGATAACAGAAATATAAGTAATAATTTTTAAAACGTGTAAATTGTAGAGACTCCTTTCACAGACCTTATCTGCTTCACCAATGCCATCACAAAGTGTTCACCCAGGCAGCAGAGGAGTAGCAGCACTGCAGCGAATATGTGCAAGGAATTGGGAAGCAGATACTATGATAAAATATAATTATGCTACATAAAAATCGTATTTCTTTGGAAGCATTCATATCAAAGTGACAGTTACATCCCAAGAAATACAGTACATTTTTCTAAACACTTTTCTAATATGGAAATTGAAAGCTACAGTGCAAGATCCTATCTAAACCTGAAGAAAACAGACTGAATTTCCAGACTAACTGATGAGTGTATATAGCTGTTTTCCAATTTGTTCTGTAGAATTGTAAGATTCTGGCATAAAAGAGCAAAAATGAAAGACGTTTTCAGTAGCTCTTGGGAGAAGCTGCTGTGAGGGCCAAAAAAAGGAAATAAAGGAAAAGCTCTGCATTTCTGCTCTGTGTTTTCTTTGGATTCTGACTGGTCAAATTTCATGCTTTCTACCTGATCGATCCGTTATCTTAAGGTACAGGTTGCTAAACCCAAAGGCTTCACAAAGCAATAGAGGACTAAATTATGCCTTCAGCTGCAGAACTTACAAGATATATTTAGTTATGTGAAGTTACAGCCTTAGCTAATTAGTTTACAAAAATACCATTTTTTAACGATTTTCCCTTTCAGGGAACAAGGATGTTTGTTTCTTTTTTTTTCTTTCATTACTTAATAATAAAAGGCTTCAGAATATGTTTGCCAAAAGAATAATGACTATACAGAATTTGCATTTTCCTTTTGCATGGTTTTTTCAAGAGAGGCTTACAAACATCTTTCCAAAACACTTCCCATGATTTCTCCTGGGAGAAAGTTGACTGCTGCATGTGCTGTGTCTACACGTTTGTGTTTGGCTTTTGAGGGAACAAAAACTGAATAGAACAATTTCAAGGATATTTTGATGACTGAAAATGCCTGAATATCAATGAATACTGGTCTGATTTAGGTGGGTTTTTCTTTTTTTGGGGGGTGGGGTGTGTTTCTCGGGTGGTTTTTTTTGTTTCTTTGTTGGTTGGTTTTGTCTTAATATCTAAGGAAAGAAGCAGATATAACCCCCCAAAACACTATGAACTAATCGGCAGTTAGTGTGTCATGAAAATTTGAGTGTATTCAAAATGGATAGAGAAGTGGGCTCATACTATATTTTCAGGATGTTATTTCATTTCAGTTCTCATCAGCTCTTGATGCTTCAGACAATGCAAAGACATCAGTTGGGATGTGAGAGCTTTGTAATACCTACAGCTAAGTGATTAATTTGAATTTTGGAAGGACATTCTATTTTAGTCATAGCTTCCAATGGCACCTCTGCTGCAATGCCAGAGTAAAGCATTTCCACCTTCCACACACAGTCACACATTACCATCCCCTAGTTTGAGTCTGTCCAATCTTTTCTGGCCATAGCTAGAAAAAAAAAAAGGATTGCTTTTACCCTGATCCATTTTCTTGTTCTGTTGTACAGTGCAACCCCATGGAAACCTACGGCAGCACAGCTGCATGGTGGGAAGTAACTGCATGAGACCTCCAGTTTGCCACAGTTTATGTCAGGGGTGATGAACTCAGTTAAGCCCTCCCTCACGAGACAAAAGGGGATTTCAAAATGGTTTTCCCTAACGGCGGCTGCTGCTGTGACACAGCCAGGCAGGGACTCAGAGATGTGGCTAGACCAGTCATAAGCACCAATGGTTGCAGGAAGCTCCAGAGTATGGTTATGTTTCCGAGGACAGTATTCGGATTTACATCCGCATCCATGTGGGGGAAGGTAGGGGCAGGTGCAGTGGCTTTCTGCTTGAGGGCTCTGCTGATTGTGAGGAGACTGGAGCTGGAAGCTGGGAATCTGCTTTTCTTGCTGAGGGCGGGCAGGAACTTCCCAGAGACCTGGTGAGGCTAGGAAGTGCAATGATTCTCAGCTCTCAGGAACTGCCTCCAAGTGTCATCCCTAATTTCATAAGCCTTGACTGTCTGTTCAATAAACTCATTTTATTCAACCCTTAAAGTGTATCTAATACTAAGATCTGCTTCAAGTGCAGGGCCCTAAAGGCATGATTCCAAACCAGGAAAGCAGGGTTCTCTCTATCATTACCCAAGCACTTTCTCACTAAGCGCAAAGGTTGGTTTGCAACTCAGGAAGATGAGTTGTTGGTTGGAAAGATGATAAAACACCTGATTTCCCATCACTAGGGGCAACTATTTTCCAGCTTATGTTTTGTTTCTTTTGTGTGTCTGCTCTAGAACTATTATAATGGTGATTTCTGTTACTCAGTTAGTGACTCGGTGGCTTTAAAATGGGGCTTTTAACTACAGTGATGCTATATTATAATCTAATTGAAAATGCTTTAATTCAGACCGGAGTTGTGTTAGCTTTTTAGCTCAAACTCTGACTAAAATAATTAATACAATATATGAGCACTGAAATATCATGCACAGCCAATTTAGAAGTAAAGTATTTGAAACTGAAGAAAATTAGAGCTTAATTGAACATGAAGTATCTTTCAGCCATTTGAAGTAACAGTTCAGATGCACTGAATACCCACCCGCTCCCTACTCCCAAGCACAAAAAGTATTTGTTTCTTTTAATGATCAAAATGTCATGAATGTGCCTTTCAGCCACATTTGTTAAGAAACTCACTGAAGGGTGGTTAGCAAGAAACGCAAGTTTTAAATCTTCTTACTATTTACACTGCTCTTTGTACAGGCTTGGAGCTCGTTCACCCCAATCCAGGAAAAGAAACAACATGTATTTCCATGACTTGCAAGTAAACGAATACGGAGTGTTTAGGTACTAACCTGTGGCTTTCTTGTTCCTTAAAATATTAACAGCTGGTTAAACAACTGCTTTGGTCATAGCTTTAGTCATTACAGAGTAGTAGTAATTGCATCCACGTACTCAAAATGCTAGCACAGCAGTCAGCTTTCTCTGATCTTTTATCTCAGACTTTGTCTTTGCCAGCTAGTGGACAAGACACAATCAAGTCTTTCAATAAGATAAAGTAGCCTGGCATGACCACCTCCTTTGTAAGTTAAGTAAGATTTAAGGGTTTGAGACCTCTGCCAGCTTTGTAATTTGAAAACAATTGCTATTAATGACCAGCTTTCTTATGAGAGAAAAAAATACTTTGTTTTCCCATTCCCTATTCTGCCAATATAGTAAAATGTCAATGACTTCTTTCATTTAATCAGCATATGTACTTATTCATCAGTTGAGAGATTTAGGAAGGAGCAGTCTCTTGTTGTCCACTCCCCAGGGTGATACTGGGTGTTTTTGGTGAAAAGATTAGGGAGGTAGATGGTGCATCCTTTTGACTGTGAAACCTGAGACAAGACAAATATGTGGAGTCTGTGAGAGGAAAGAACATGTCCTGGGTTCAGCTACAGCAGT
>NW_009921844.1:0-1909 GCF_000696875.1 Nestor notabilis
AAATGAGGAGGATCAAGCAGCCAGGTGAAGTGCTTGCTAACTTGGGCTTGTTTGGCAAAAGTCTGTTTTCATGACCAAAAAAGTCTGGTGGACCACATCTGCAGGGGAGAGTATCCCAAAATCAGCCATTCTGGCAGGTCAGGGGACCAAGCACGGGAGCTCTTTCCATGCCCTAGCTGGCAGAGCCACGGTTCTCTTTGGGTACTTGGAGGAGTGACTTTAGGGCTATATAGGTTCTGCCAAGGCTACAATTCTGCAAGCTGCTCAGTTGGCCACATCATCTTCAACACTGGATGCAAGAGGAAGCCAGAAATGACTGAGAGGTAGCAAAAATGCTTTACACTTAATAAGGGCTTTAAAATCTTGAACTACTTCATTTATGACTCAGGTCATACCAAGCACATCCATAAGGAGGACCAAATGTAATACTTAAAGATGACTATTCCAGGGCATGAAAGAACAGCAAGACTCAATGCCCAAAACCAGACACACTTCTATTTGGAAAATGAATAGCAGTTGTTTTAAAAAGAGCAACTACAATTCACTACTGGGAAATTATTTTCTTTCACCAACACAGGTGCAAGTGAGTGACAGGTCACAGTCAAAGACATTTTGGAAAAAGACCCAAAACCAAGAGTCCTTATCTAAACTGTGGTCAGCCAGTTCATCTGCAACATTTCCATCTTTTCAATGAAGCCAGCACCAGATACAAAGTGATCCTACACGTTTTTAAACGTTGGAAGCCTGATATGAAACAAGTTACTAGCTTGGTTTTATTTTGAATGACATCCAAAGCCATCCTTAGCAAAGGTTTCTTTTTCCCAGGAAACAAGCATGTGATAGTCTCCACGGCAGTGAAAGCCAGTAACTAGGACAAGATAAATCCAGGATCATGCCTCCCTCTTTTTCCTATTAAATTTGGCAGAATAGACTTTCCCCCTCTACATCTCATTCAAAAACCCTAGGTCCACAGGGTATCTGCAGTTCCCTCCAAATACTTCAAAAGGTCTCAGTTGTATCACAATGGAAGGGAAACGATCTTAAAAATCCTGCTGCATTGGAAAATCATGTCCCACCCAGTACTAATCATAGTTGCATTCATGGTTGTGTGCTGCAAACCTGCTTGCACTAAAAACAACCCCAAAACAGACCAAAAAAACCCACAGTCATACAGCAAATAAACATTTAACTCTTCTCTGTCTCTTTGCGTTACAGCTACTTCCCACTTCAGGGAGTTCAGTTCCTAAATTCAGAAAAACTTGGACAAGATGTGGTATCTCTGGCCAGAGTGCGTCATCCCACCTGCATTTCTCACTCTGGCCAGTCTGCAGATGTGCAGAGGTAGATTCCTGTGAAAGAGCGTGCTGGGCCTGACTGCTCTCTGCTCCCAGAATATCAAAATCAAGGACAGATTTAGAGGGAAAAGAGGAAAGGGAAACATGAGAGGAACATTCAGAGCCTATTCCCTTCACAACTTTTTTTTCCTTTTTTTTTTTTTTTTTTTTTTGTGTTAGAAACAAGAAACTTCCTTAAAACATAGATAGGGCAGCTCAGAATGTTAAATTATAAGTGACACTGTGTCACAGGAAAATATCATCTTGCACAAATCCTCACAAGTAAGGCACCAAAAGCTCTTTTACCCATTCCCTTACCTGTCTACCAGTCAGTAATCATCAGCCTAACTCAAGAGCACCTCTGAACCCATTACAGGAAAAAATCCAAAACACCACCATGCACAAAATACAGATCAGAAGAACAAATTCAATAGAAGATAATGAGAAACAGATCCCTAAATAAGAAATGAGACTTCACAGTTGTTTTGTCATTTGTTCTTTCATCAGCAGGACAAAAGTTTGTGTGAGCTACCTTCTGCCCATTTCTTTGGCACAAATTTATTTAATCCTACTTC
>NW_009921844.1:1940-12987 GCF_000696875.1 Nestor notabilis
CCCCCCCCCCCAATTTACTGCACCAAGGGAGGAGGACCAGAATGGCTGGATAGCACAAAGCAAACGCACAGCTGGAGCATCTGTGCCATGGTCACCATTCAACAGACCACAAGAAATCCCATTTCTTCCTCATCACTGGGGAGGTACTATTGTCGTGCCCACAGGTGAAGTCAGACCAAGGCAAGCACCCAACCCAGTGATAATCAGCTCTGCAGTTGAACTCCACACTCTGTCATGGAAGCAACACAGGACCTGTCAAAGGATTGCAAAAGCAATGCTAGCACCTCCACGTAAGTGTGTCTGTATCACTTGGAAATCATTAAAAAAAGCAAAGGGTCCTGCTTGGGCAGGGAGTACCACATCTGACAGAAACCCCTCTCTGGGCACTTGCAAAGAAAAACAGCCTGTCCTGGCTCTCTCCAGAGCTGCACTGAGGGTGCTGTTTGAGCCGCCACAAGCACAAAAGCCAACCAGTGAGGGCTGAGGAAACAGGGACAAATTATTCTTCTGTGGTGCAAAGTTACAGGCTCCATTTGTTTCCCCTCAGGAATCAGACAGGGCAGTTAAGTGTCTTGATTCCACCAGATAATCACAATTTATCTTGTCTTCTTTTGCCTCCTTTCTCTCAATCATGGCTACTTCTCCCTCTTCCTCATACAGATTTCCTTCTTTCTCCAAGTCTTGAACTTCAGTTGACCTCAGGAGTTTTTTGGTTTTTTGTTGTTGTTGTTTCTTTTGTTCCTGCTAAGATTTTTTATTATTATTAATTTTTTTTTTATGTTTTGCTGCTCTATAGGGTGTACTTTTTCCCCTGCATACAGGAACTCCTGTCTCAGTGTCTTGCTTGTAGCTGTAACCCTGTATATTTTTCTTGTCCATTTTGCCAAGGAGGAAAGTAGGCAATAGGGCTGCACCCTCCCAATTCCTCTCACTCCGTTTTGCTTTCCAGAGGGGGATGAGAAAGGAAAAAAAGAAAACTGTCCAGGAGGATCCCAGAGCTCCTGGAGGGTTTTGGAAATGCTGAGCCCCAGGGCCAGGGAAGGAGTCAGAGGATGAATAAGCTACCAGAGCAAGATGCTGACACAGACTGCACAGGAATGGGGTAGGGAGGGATAGAGGGCACTGGGATCCAACAGAAGGGGCAGGTTTCTGATTAGTTACTTAATAAGATGCTCTCTTAAAAGGTCTGATCCACACCCAAGTGGAGTTAATAGGAATCTCTCTGCTGACTGCGCTGGCTTTTAGGCTCTAGACTTCAGGCATCAGCTACACTTCAATATTAAAAGCGTTTTAATCCCTGCTTTTAAAAGCTAGTGCCTGTTTCTCCTTGGCTTGTCATTTCTCACCCATCTGAAGCTCTGGATTGTATTTGTGGACAGAGTCACCACATAGCTTCTTGGCTCCCCATCTTCTGCCACTACTACTGAGCATGGTCCAGAGTCTGCCAGCACCACAGGCTTACAGCAAGGGGGGATTGCAGAATAAAAAGTCAGAAATTTCCAAGTAGCAGCAGCAAACTGATCAGAGGCACTGGGCACACTGGGGAGGAAAGCAGCAGGGAGACAGCCTTTGTGTCAGGATTGGTGCCTATGGTCCTCAATCAAGGTCACAAGCTGTTAGAGAGCCCTCAGTTGCTATTCAGCTTCTCAAACCAGCACAAATTTATTTACATAAAAACAGTTTTAGCATCCGCATCCTGCAGCAAGGAGTCTCCCTATATGAAAGCCACTGTCACACTTCTGCTCCAAAGTAGCTGCCACCAGATTTCCTTGGTTCCCACTCTTGGAAAAGAGATAGGACAATCACATCCCATTCACTTCTCCCACAATGCTCTAGGTGTTAGCTGCTAGCCAGCAGCCCTGCCTTCCTACCCCAGTCACCCCAGCACAGGCATCTCCAATTAGCCCAGTTCATCACCGCATGCTGGCCTCTGATGCGCTTGGTATCAGGATTTGAAGGATTTGATCTTGAAATTCAAGCCCTGTTCTTCTCATTCATCACCTGTTTCCTTTTCTTTGCCTGTAATTCATTTTCTCTTTCACCTTTCAGGAAAAAAGAAAAAAGGAAATAAAAAAAAGGGGGGGGGGGAGAGGAAAAAAAAACAGAAAAGGAAAAAAAAGAAAAAAGGGGAAGGGGAAGGAAAAAAAAAAAAAAAAGAAAGAAAAGAAAAGCCCTTCCATGATGTTTTCACAAAGATTTTTTAAAAGAAAATATGAAATATCAATATTTCTGTTGAGCAATCTCTGAGCAATGCGAGGAAGAGGGAAAGACAATGACTCCCTAGCAAGGAAAATAAAGCAAAACCTAGGTTCAAGCAGCTGGCCACAGCAAGTGAGAGCTCCTCCCATGTTTGGACTTCCAGAGAGGATGAGCCCAGAGAGCTGGGGACAGAATGTGTACAGGAGACCCCACCTGACGTGAAGGGAGCATGCAAGTGTAGGCATAGTACAAGGGGATAGGAGAGCAACCAAAGCACACTTGACCTTGTTCCTTGCAGCTGGAGTATGGCTTGGGTGAACAATAATAGCAAAACTCGTGCTACACAAACATGCTGAGATTAAACCCCGGCCAACAACATTCAGATGCACCTAAAAGGAGGTGGCTGGCAGCTCATTCCCTAAACCCGACCTGAACAGATACCCTCTGGTCTCCTTCTCAGAAAAGGCTCAACCACTTGAGCTAAAACTTTCCAGAACAATTCAGCAAAGGAAGTTTCCACTCCTACAATTCAAGTTGAGCTCAGTATTACATGCTTCTCTTTCCAGGTGCTAATGGGAAGCATCAACTTACCCCATCAAGGCTGCCTCTGCTCCAATTACTGTGCAGAGTAAAGAAGGGCAGAGAGACACTAGCACCTTTTAAAAAGGGTCTCATAATAAATGAGAAAGCTACACATTCTGCCATCGGAAAACAGGAGGACTTTTCCTTTTTTTTTTTTTTCCTTTTTTCCAGGAGGAAAAAGCCCTGGACAAGCTGGTCCATGAACCACATGCACTATCGCCATCACCCATCATGTACATGAAAGAAAGGAGCCAAACATAGGGGTGACAGAAGAGGAAAAACAAATCTGCGCAGTCAAAAACATTTCTGAGTGAGCTTATCAAGCTGGGAAGCAAAAGGCACAGCAGAGAGTTTTTCCTAGTTCCTCAAATACTGAAAGCCAGGAGACAGAGCCTGTAATTTCTCTGCTGCATTTAGTTATTTTAAGTGGGCAGTCAGTGTCGAGACGGAATCCATAAGCAGACCTGACAGCCAGTGGTAAACCTCAGAAAGAGGCACTGCCTACCTTCATTCCCCACAGTTCTCAAAGAGACTTTTAAAAGGGTGTTTAAAGCTGTTTAAAAGGAAGAGCACAGCAGCAGGTAAAGAGCAGCCAAGCGTTCACACCAAGAGCAGCCATAACACAGGGCTTTTTTGGTTTGCTTTGCTGTTTAGTGAGCACTTCAGTTAACCTTACAAGAGAAAGGGGAAGGGGGGAGAATGCAAAAATCAATAGTGTATTGAACTTTCTTGGCATTACCATTAAAGTAAACAGAATACCAGAGGCTCTCCAGGCAGATGCTGTGCGCACAGTCACCAGGCTTCTGGCATACCCGGGGGCAGAGAAGTGACATCTTTCCAATTAAAGCCAACACTTATATTAAGATGGTTAAGACAGAGCAGCTTTCTTCAGAAAATAGCCTTCAAACAGGTCTTACAGCAACACAGATATCAAGCAAGCTTTTTGAAAACCACTTAAAATGTATGCTTTCGTGCCAGTGCTGTGTCTTTGCAGTGGATGGAGGTCACAGCCTTTGCTCTCTCACTGGCACCTCCTTGGCTTGGAGACAGTAGTTTATTAACCAAAATTCTCCAACCACGCTGTCATGTTGCTACCGAGATCACCGGAAAAAGGGATTAAAAAAACGCTTATTCATGAGCAATGCCCTGCAAACAGCAGCGGGCTCAGGGAGTGTGCCTGCCTGACCTTGCTCCCTGAGCAGGCATCCAGGAATTTCTGCCCTCTTACAAAATTCACAGCCCTTCACTGAGACAAGGGAGGACATGGATAGTTTGTAAAAACTGAAAGAACTTTTGTTCCCTTTTTTGGGGAAAGGAGTATTCTGTATCAGCACGAAAGAGATAAGTAAATACAATTGCATCTAAAAAAAAAAAAACAAAAAACCAACCAAAAAACCAAAACACCAAATCAAGAGAGTAGGATAAGAAACACTTGTAAAAGGAGTCTGGGTCTGTTAAGATATTCCCAGTGTAAGAAGGGTTCCCACACTTAAAAAGCCCTCTTAAAAATAATTTCCTCTCCAAACTGCCTGGGAGCCTCATAATTACCAACAATGATCACAGACCCATTCATTTCATCTTAAAATTAATACATCATGTTCGGAATGATATCGCATTAATTTATCACAAGATTTATGAAACTTGTACTTTTTTGTAATGAGTTTTATGCAAATTCTTCTCCATCCATTGTTTGTGCCATAAAAAAAGTTCCCTCACAGAAGCTGCTCTGTCAAAAAGTCTCATTCACTTTTATTGATATCTGTCCTTCCCTCTTCATGCTCACAATAGGAGGGGGAAGGTGAGGAGCTGGTTCCAGCTGGAATGTGATCCTGTTCCCAAGCAGAGCCCAGAGAACAAGCGATCATCACAAGAGAGCAGCCCATCACAAGGGTGAGGTCTGCAGGTGAGCCAACCATTCAAGGCACTTAGTTTTAAACTAATTTTAAAGAAAATTAATTGGTGGTTCACACACACCTTTGTCTGAGGTGGGTCAGAGAACAAGAGAAGCAGCAGAGATGTGTGAAATTAAAGTATTTAGACTTTCCACAGTGGAAAGTCCATGCTTGGTAAACTTAGAGAATAGATACAAGGGGAGGATGGGGGGAAATAAATCCCAAGGCAAGCATAGGCATTGAGCACCATGAGGCTATAAAGGGGGAAATCATGCAAAACTAGCTTGATATTTTACAACAGAACTGTAAATTAAAGACAGGAATGCACAAGATGTCCCATCAGCCCAGGAAAGCACTCAGTGTAGTGCCTTACAAAGCCTGAGGTTTCCTGAAGACAAGGACAATTCTAAAGAGCATAGGCAAGATGACACAAAGCAGGGAAGACCATTTCCAATTCAATCATGGCAGGAATACTGCCTTCATTTGCAAGCACTGCTGACTGGAAATCAGACTGACGTCTTCGTCAGTGCCCACAGAGCCTCACTTAGGAGCCTAGGGAATGGGATTCTTGAAGAACTCTAAATATTGGATGCAGCTCATGAGGGATGAGCTGCCTTCATGCAATTACTAACAACTATTCATGAGGCATATGTATAGGGGTGAGAGGAGGCAGGATGAACTGAAAAAGCAAAGAAAAACATAAATTCGGGGCTAGCAGAAACATCCCAGCAGTGAAATCTACTGAGGTGTTAAATAATAGCAAAAAGCCTCAGCATCACCTGAAGGCTTTTAAACTGGCCTGGAAAAGATGCTACAAAAGTGATTCTGGAATAGCCCCCAAAGCACTGATTAGTGATCCAAACCTGTTATAGCAGCTCTGTGGAGCGGGAAGGAGGGTGCTAACCGCTTGTGAAAGCAACCCATTCTCTCTGCATTACCATTGTGATAAGTGAGGTTTGTTCATCAAAAGGTTTAAGGGGTAGTGTTGCTTGTTATACTTTAAGAAACTGTTTGTAACTGTTGTTTTGTGAAACATCTTTTTTTTCTTTGTGAAGGGAAAGGGAAAGTCAATTGTCCTATTATGAAAAGTATGCTTTATTAAAGTAGGATAAATGCTTTTAGAGAAGGAAAAGGAAGGGGGGCTGGGTGGTTCGACTCCGTATCTTGTTGCAGAATGTTGTAAAGCTTATAACCACATAAGGAATGGAGGTTGAGGGAGTGGTTAGCCTAATGAGAGAAACTTCTCGAAGCTTCTCAAAACTTCTCGATGATGAAACCCCAGCAACAAAAAGGAACCAATGGAAAGGAGCCACGTTAATATCTGGGCAAAAGAGATAACGGGATAGGCTGAAGCCAAAATATCTGGGTAAAAGGGAGAACGGGATTGGCTGAAGCCAAAATCGAGAGGTATAAGGGACAGCCTCCCAGGGGCCCGGTGTGCGTCTTGCGTGGAGCGGGGACTCCCCGGCGCACCCAGCGCTGTTTTTTATCTGCTACCGCTTGCTCAATTCAATAAAATTTATGTTTTGAAACGAGAGTGGCTCACTCGTTTATGACACCATGTGGCCAAATATCATGAGCACTGCTTCATGGCACCTCATACTGGTCTCCAAAACACCTCACTCTGTACCAACACTCCTTACTCAAGGGAAGTCTAGCTAATGCAGTCTTGATTAACATTTCTGAAACAAAGTTTAAACCCTAAATCCATAGAATATCCTTTCAGCCCAGAAAGAATAAGGAATATTTCTTTTGTTCCTGCCTTCTCCCAACCTCCTCACCTCCCTCCATAAAGAAGAGTTTGGGTTTTAATTAATTAAACATTCATAGGTCAAAGGAAACCATCACAGGTACAATCACGGAAGGAAACACCACTCATTTCTACTCTGCATGAATATCATGGCTCAGTAAAAGGCAAAAAAACAAGATCATCAGTAACAACAAGACCTTCCCCCTCACTTCCGTTTCCCACCAGTGCCTGAGCAGTGGACAAGCTCTAAGAAGGAGGTGGAGACCACTGAGGGGACTCAGGACACCTGGTCACTAGTAAATATTTAACTGAGTCTACTCAGAATGCTGAGGAGAGGCATCCACCACTAAACCTGCTCTTACACTCACACTTTCCTACTTTATCAGAAGGGCCCATGATGCGCTCGTGTCCATCCATACAAACCTCACATCATAAGCAGGCTGGGGCACTCCCTTCCTCTAACGACATTTTGAAAGCAGCTCTTTGAGGCACCAACACCTACCTTGATGGCCAGCTTTTTTCCTTGAAAAATGGACATGCGTGTAGGTGGGACATCCACTTAATTTAACAACCCACCCACCAGAGGCTGTACGAGTTATAACCATGACCATCCTCTCCCCAGTCACTCAGGAACCTCCATGGCAAATTACAGCCAAATAGAGGAGAAGGGTTTGCACCACAGAAAACACAGCATCCCTACAATTTTCATGAAAACAACAGCTGAACTAAGGAATGCTGTGTGTCCCTCCTTAGGGTTGCATCCCAGCTCTTCTGGGACAGGTAAGGGTCCTCAGGGACATAGTGAGGAGACCTTCCTCCCAGGAGTTTTACTGACTAAACCCTCTGGTTTTGGGGAAAATCCTTCAAAGCAATCCCTCCAGCTTCTTCCTTGGAGATTTAACTTGGATGTCAGAACCACATGGCTGGGGGATTTCTGTGGTGACTGATGTTAGCATAGTCACTGTGCTCCCAGAAACAAGTTATGCCAACTGACCAAACAAGTTGTACAAGCAAGGGCAGAGACTAAGTAAGCAGCATCACGGTGCTGGGGTCAGTCCTGTTTGGGAGCCAAAGGGCAGAGGACTGTTTTTCTAAACAGAACCAGGCAAACTGGCATTTTGACTGCCAGCTGGCAAGAAGAGAGATAACAAGAGACTCCCACTCCTGCCAGAGCAATCATGACACTGTGCAAAGAGCTTCACAGGTTGGAAGAAATAATTTTAGTAGGTGACCTGTTGTGGCTTCCCTTTTTGACTATCGAGAGGTACCTTGCCAGCTAAAACCAGCTAGCAGCAGGAAAGCTGAGCACCCATGTTTTCAGAAGCATCTGCCAGTCAGACATAAAGACTGGGTAGCCAGCTGAAGCAATCCATGCACTCTCACTAAGAATGATTTGACAATGCTTGTCTAGGGGATAAATCAAGCCAAAACACAGAATCAAGAAAGACAATATGTTGCCATCCTTCCCAGAAAGGGAGGTCCAGAGCAGGTAGAAGACTGAGAGTTACCACATGGCCAGAGGGTACCAACCAGTTCTATCAGCTGGAACAGTAGTGAGGACTGAAACCAAATTCTAACTCCAAGGATTAGCTTCTACTTAGTAGATGCAATAAACTAGTATGAGCTCCACTGAGATAATTTGGATGGGAGTCCCCTCTCCTCAGCTTAGAAAAACAGGGATACATGCCCACTGCTATCTCTCACTCAATGGAGAAAGCAGGAGAGCAAAGGAGATCAGGATATGCAGATGACCCATCATCCTTGAGTTCATTACGTCCCTCTGGCCATACCAAGCTTTCTAGAAACACACAGGGGCAAATAGAAGAATAGCAGGACCCCAGAAATGTACTTAATGAGGTACTTTGCCAGTTGGTGTAAGTAAATGATTTATGAGTAAGATGACACACACAATAGTTTGCACCTTACCCAGGCAAGGTAACATAGCTTTGTGTTAATTAGAAAAGAGAAGCTGTTCTGCAATTAATATGAGGTCAGAGATAAAGCTTTTTAAATTGCAATACCTCTAGGCCAGGTCCCAGGACTGTTGTGGTGTTGAGCCTATTAAGATACACCCAGAACAGTAAGGCAACAGCACAGCAAAGCCAACAGAAGTCCCCTGAACATCATTGCTGAACTGCTCCATCAATGATGCATTGGTAGGACACCAGCTGCGCTCCAGTAACAAGGATGAGCCACAGTGTAAAGCACCACCTCCAAAATAGCGCTGCCTCAGAGCCACTTCTTCCACCAGCAACCCTGTCAAGCTGAGAAGCTGATCAATATGAATGGGGAAAAGAAAAAAACCTGTCAGCAAATTTTACTTGAGCAAGTGAAGCACAAGCAGGATTCATTCACGTCTTGTTTGAAATCTCATCTGTGCCTTACAAAAGATGAAACATCCCCAAGGCTCTCAGTCTCACAGGGAATACAAAACCTTTAGTGATACAGCTTGCTTACGGCCCAGCTGCTCTGCTCTATGAATGGTTCAGGGGAACAAATAAATATAGCCAACCTCAGCCCAAATATTGCAGGGTATTTTGCTCCAGCACAAGCATGCTTTGTTATATGTGTCAAAGTCCCAAAGCCAGAAGGAAACAGCACCAGCACCCAGATTTTTGTCTGCAGACTTCAGATCTCTAAGCAAATTGGCCTCGGACTGTCACCATAACTCTCTGAGGTTTCAAAACATGCTCTAGGTGATGAATTCTGACTTGTTATAATGAAGGTGCAGTGAAATCCCTTCTTGATTTACATCTCTGGAGTTGAATTAGCAACTCCTGATCTCCAAGACGTGGTTGCAGTAAAATCAGGACTTAGATAAAGGGGCCAGAAATTCGAAGCCCACGGTAGCCAGTTTTGAAAAATTTACATTTCCTGATCCTTTTATCCCTTGAACAGCAAACAAAACCTTTAAAGGAACTAAGAGAAACAACAAGATGCTTGGAAGACTCTCCACAAAGTTGACAGCCTGGTAAAATACAACACCTGCAACTCATCAGCCCCTTCGTCCACTGGTCCTGGTCTTGAACTTGCCTTTCTCCAAACACAACCCAAGTCCCTGGGGCTGACAATCACTGCCACAACTTGGATGGAGCATTTCCCACCACTCCTCCCTCCTTCTCAAACGCCAAAGAGAAGGTGTGGAGAGACTTGGCAGGTGGTACCAGGGTATCTGAGGCGCAAGCTTATCTGAGTCCCCACCACAGCACTGCAGTAAATTGCCTGTTGATAAATGAGGCTATTTAGGAGCAAGTGATGCCAGCATTACAGTTATTAATGATGCAGACGTGGAGAGACATTTAAGAGCGGCCCCACGTTCTATTGTCCTCTCGCCTGTGAGTAATGGGGCACTTCAATTACAGGGCTTCAAAACCAGCTTGGGCTGTTTAACAACAGAAACAAAATAAGACCAAGGGAAATGGATGGAGTGCACTGGACTGATGACTCTAAGATACTGATAAAGCCAAGCTCCTTCAGCAGAAGTTGGGCAAAACCTCAGTCTTTAGATTAAATTAAACGGAGAGCATTCCCTCTTTCCAACCACCAGTGTTCCTGCACTCATCCCTGCAAGCTCTTAGAAGCCATAACACAACACACAGCAACTAGTTCTGCTGATCTATGGTCTGTGCAGCAAATCCACCCAAATAAAAGGGAGAAGTCAAGCCGCAACAGCCTAAACTGGAAGCAGCAAGCTGTACTTCCAACATGTGGTACACCCTGGAGCATAGCAAGGGTGATATTTGTTGAAGCCTGGGAGATTTTCAGAGGGCCATTACCTCACTTTGCACGTCACAGATGCCTAAACGTGGCCAGGAGGACAATGAACAAGAAATAGAGGCTGTTTATTGGAAGAGGAAACCTTGGAACAGAGCTCTGCAGTGGCTGGTGGGAGTGCAAGGCAGAGCGCACAAGCACACAGCTGTAACTTGTTTCTGAGCTAATATACACACGAGTGTTTTTCTTTTCCTATGAAAGCATACTCTTCTGAAAACAAAGATCTGGAGATCTCTGTTACAGCTGGACCATTATCCCTAGTGACTAAAGTGTTCAATTAATTTAGCTTTTCTCATTTGTGAGTTGCCTGCAAGTAGAATTGGATTTACAGGAATTTGTTATTTGAATATATTCAGTGAATGGTTTATTAAAAACATATTTCAGACAAAGGATTTCTTGCTAAATGCTCCTACAACTGTTGCTCTGTGTTGGCAACTGGCTGTTAGCACCATGTAAATGGTCACTGTGGTCAGGTGGGAATGCTTTTGCATCTTGACAGACTGCAATGTACTGCCAGAAAGAGCTTTCCAAGGGTCTGTGGAAGCACCTGCACAAAAACATATCCTCATGCATATACACAGAGCTCAGCTTGCCTGAATTTCCTTAAACACTTGCACTGAAGTTGTCACAAAGAGAGCAAGAACACAGTTGACTACCAGAATTAATTGACTTCATGCAAAACACCAGCAAAAACATCTTTTGGTAGCTTCCAGAAGCATCCATGGGGCTCCTTATACAGGATCCTATCTACCCAGGTGCTTTTTGTCTCAACACTTCAGGGGGGGTTGCTGCAGGTATTTCATCACAGCAGCAAGAGAAAATTGGGTGAGAAAGGAAGTAGGGAATGACA
>NW_009921844.1:13018-24984 GCF_000696875.1 Nestor notabilis
TGTAATCCCTCAGGCATGCAACAAGCCCAGAATCCTCCTTAGCAGGTAGCCTATACAGTACTTGTGACATGTCTGAAATCACAAATCCTCCTACAAGACCAGTTTTAATCTTCTACACAGTATTGCTCCAATGCAGTTGTCTCCCTTGCTTCTCCCCCAAGCTTTGTTCCAGAGATTGCTGTATTTTGGCAGAGGGTGAGGGGCACCACGATGTCCTCTGGAAGTCTTTACTTTTTAAGAACAAATCAATTTTTGTTTTGGACAAATGAAACAGGTTTTTCCATGATCTTTGTCACCATGTTAAGATGACAAAGCAGCAAATGTTGCAGAGGGAAGCAGCAATGCTTGCAAAACCCTCATTTGGAGACCTAAAGCTGCATGGGATGAGGCAGGTGAACAGTATCAGGCAGGATTCTGTACTGGGAGTGTCAGAAGAGCTCAGTTTTCATCCACCACTTACTTTAAAAAGCTCCCATTTCTCTGTAGCAGTACATTCACTTTAGGGACATGCAGAATTGCAGCTAGATCACCCAATATTAAAAGACACCAAGGGGAAGACCTTGTGTTCTGGTCCTTTACTGCACTGCACTCCTAGACTTTCCAAGAGCTCCATCCAAGTCACCATGTCAGTCACCATAGCAAGAATCTCAGCCTAAGGGGACGCTTCCCATGGCCAAAGTGACCTGCGACAGCCAGGCTGCACGCAGCTCTTTCTGCAAGCTGGGTCAGAGCTGCAAGAGGTGTTGGAGTTTATGCACCCCTCGCCCGGTGTCCAGATGAGCCAGACCTCAAAAAAAAAAAAACAAACAAACAAACAAAAAAAACAAAACAAAAAAAAAAAAAAAAAAAAAACCACCAAAAAAAACCCCTCTCTTAGTCATATGTAAAAACAACTACAATCTTAAACTCCAACTGAAAACAAAACTCCATGCTAAAACCCAGCTGCTGGGTTGTTTGAAGGCAAAAAGAAAGCAATCACTGAGGTTTCACAGTCTGTTCTAAAAGTGGAAATGTATGAAGAGAAAAGTGATCCAGTAAGTCACAATTTTAGGCTTTTTCCTTTCAATTGCTCAAAGTAAAGACTTTCAATGCTTTGCTTTCCCATGAAGCCCTGATTGAGGGAAAAATAGCTATTGACCACTGAATTTAGCATCTACTTGCCAACAGCTACTTGTACACATCAAAGACAAGTCCCTGCCACCTCTGCCCTGACAGCTGCATCGTGTACATTGAGTACTTTTCCAGCCCCTTTGGCAGCACCAGCCTCTAACTCACATGCAAAACCAATCCCTTCACAGCATCTCAGGAACCTCCTGTGCTTCAAGTGCCCTCTTGGTGTTCCACACTGACACTGTCAGCTCCTGCAGGCAAATTGAGCTTGCTTTTCTTGAAGGGCTTTGCACAGCATTGCGCTGAATAGCACTGCACCACAAACATGTGCTAGAGGGACTGAGGACACAGTCTGGAAGCTATAACCTGCTCCTGAGCGATACATCCCCATGAGGAAAAGCTGGGTTTAAACACTGTGTCGCTTCTTCCCCAGGGTAAAATGGAAGCATGGACAGGGGAGCTCAGTGCTAAGGGTTTTAACCAGGGAAGTCCATTTGCTGGAGCTGAACCTTTCCTGTGCTATTTGACTATTTATTGTATGAAGAAAACCACTCTACTCCCTCCACCTGAAACTATGATTTGTGAGTCCACGGCCAGTCATTTGACCTCTTGGATCTATAAAAGGACTTTGTGGGGCTGTGAGTCTTAGTGCATCAGACCTGAAAGGATGAGTAGCTGGCAAGTGCTGGCAATCTCCACAGCATGAGACTCAGCTAAAAATCTCAAATAAAAACCCAAACTCCACCAACCCAACCATGCCACAGACACTCACATATGATGCTTTTTTAATGATCAGTAAGCACTTTCTTGCCCTCAGCAAGAAATGCACCTCTTTTCCTCCTTCCCATCAAAGGACAACCATTCTTCTCTTTTGTCCTTCATTCTAGCCCTTGTCCTTGGACAGGATAGAGAGAATACCCTGGCAGCTCCCAAAATTTCCTCAAATTTCAGCTAAGATTATATCTGTCATTATTAAAGAGTGCTAATAAGCCTTATTAACCAAGAGTGAATGCAAAAGGAATAAGAGAAGGATTTTCCTAGGACCCAAAGTGCAAGAAATTCATAACTAACTTAATACCTCTACCAATAAAGGATACTCATGCTGAGTCTATTTTAAAACCAGTCTTGACTCTTCCCATAAAGGGGAAAAAAAAAGTGCACTAGCATACTCTTTTCTTCTTTCAGAGTTATTCATGAAGATAGCCACAAAAGGAAAAAAAAAGAAAACAAAAAACAAACTAATGTTACCAGTTGCAACAGTCCTTCTGCAGCGGGTGGCAGCTGGATGGATGTTGGCATTATTCACCACTAACATGGCACTGAACCAGCAGCAACCCTTGCAAAGGGCAGCCTGGTTTGGGTGTGCACAGCTGTACAGCGAAAGAAAACGCATGCCTTCAAGCAGGACCTGCAGCCTGCTCCAAAGGGCACAGGGCAATTTGGGTTATAATAGAGAGACCGAGTACTGAAACAGGTAGAGGTTTGTGGTTTCATCCACCACTAATAGGTGGCGGATGAAACCCTATATGCTGGGCAGCTGTGGGACTCAGGACTGCTGTGCAGCTGAACTTGATCCCACAGGATTCAAGCCATTCAACAGTGATGAGACTTCCAGGGCTCCAGACCTGAGTCTCCTCACCCCAGCAGTTAAAGACCTCATGCCGACCTCTTCCTTCTCTTTCAAGGTGGTCTTTTGCACATGACAAACTCCCAGCCTTCTCAGGTTTTGGGATACTTGTGTATGCTCCCAAGCTGAGGATGTTTTCCCATCTGCCCTGTGTATCCCCACAGAAGCATGCTCACAGGCTTTCTTCAACCTCCCTGCCTGCAGTGACAGCTTTCTGACATGCCTCCAAAATGACTGATGAGTCGGTATGTTGTTTTTGAGCAACTCGCGTGCCTCACTGGCATGCAGGATAACAGACCTTGGGAACCTGGGCATTAATACTGGAGATTTATAGTCAAATCTGTCATGGTTGGGGAAGCTTGTTCCCCAAGAACTATTCTGCCTGAAGGTCGCTTTTTCTGGGCAATAAGCGCAAAGAAACTTTCGCAGCCACCTTGGCCCCTGCCGAAGGGCACATAGGAGAGCATGGGAGGGGGACAGCTGCCAGCAATTGTGCTCAGCCTCAGGCTTTCCAAATAGTCCCAGAGATCTCATCTGCTTGGTGGGGAAAGCAAATTATGCCAACAGAGCCCCACTGCAGCCTCCTCCCACCAGAGAGCAAAAGTACACCCTGGTTGGGGAGCCCCCCAACCCAAACACCACATCCTCAATGTACTGGGTAGACATACACATACACAAAAACCAGAATCCATGCAGCACAAATCAGGCCTGCTTTCATACAGCTGAGAGGTTTTCAAACTCCCTCCAACCCTTTCTTTTCAAGGATCAGGAATCCATTGCCATAAGACATTTGATGCATGAGCCTACATCTTCCTACGTACAAATACCATCAAAGAGTTCATGGATGCTGCTGTTTGCTTGTATTTCACTGTCAGCACCACGCTATTATTTTTGTAGCGTGACTGGTACTGCAACTCCAACAGCCAACAGGTGCTGTAGAAATCGGGGTAAACCTTGAAAATACAACTTAATCCAGCACATTAACAAAACCCCACATATTTATCATCCAAAGACAGCACAGTCACACTGCATAATCTCTCTAGGATGGGTTTCCCTCCTAAGATTTCCCAGACATCCCTCCGGTGCTGGCAACATGCTAGTGAGCTGTATCTTTTTGCTCAAAGCAGGGTCAATGAGTGGATCAACTACCCACATTTGTTATCTACTATACACACTGTTTTGTCACTGTTGCTACCAATGCTGCAGATAGCTGGATTGGTGATGGTGGGAGATTTATTTGAAGGAGGGAGGAAGAAGCCCTGGGATTGAAGCAGAGGAGTATGTTACTAACTACTGCTCCTCAGATTAGAGCTGACCTGCAGGGATCAGCCAATTTAGGTAAGAAAATGTTAATGGGGAGTTTTTCAAACATTTGTGTTGCCAACTTCCCAAGCAGAGCTCAGATCTGATCAGCCACTGGATTTACTCTTGCCAAAGGAAATACTGGACTGCATGTGCCTCTGGGCAGGTTGCACATGTGTACCAAGGATTGTAAAAGCACATAGGGAACCTATATGGAGACTTATTTTGCACAAGTATCTGGGCAAGAATCTCAGGTCCCATCAGCGATCCTGCACCTCCAAGGGTTACCTCCTGCTCTCTCCATTTCTTACTCTTCTTCCTTCCTAACCTATTTTGAAACCTGTTTTGAAAACAAGAATTTGGCTGCAGTGTCAAAGTCTTCATGAAGAAGGTAAAGAAAGCTATGGGAAAGCCTACAGTCTTACAGGCTCACAGTTTGTTTTCCAAGCTGTAAAGTTTTTTGGGGCTTGCTTACCCAGAAGTTGCCCTTGTTCCTTTTGTAGACCAAACCATTTGGGACAAAACAAGGAGCACTATCATTTCTGAGCATGTCAAGGACATAGAAATTGAATCATTCACAGCCTTTTTGCGGCTACATTCTTCTCCCCACCAAGGCTGATAACAGACACAGCAAGATCTGGTGAGGAGCAAGTCAAGAAGTCAAACCATTTGCGGGTGCAGAAAGCCTTAGAGAAGGTAGAGGCAAAACACCTACCAGGAGCTATCAGGGGCCGGGTGGCAATTTCACAGACCAACAGCTCAAATCAAATAAACTGGCCCAAACCAGGACTAGGTGGGGAGCTAGATATGGGCTGGCAGCAAAAACAACTTGGTAGGCTGCCAGAGGTAAAGCCCACCTTGCACATAGACAAGAGCCAGGACCATAAGCAGCTTCTACCTGAACCTCATGGGATGCCCCCCAAAAAATGCTCTCAGTGAGATGTTTTTTAAGAGAGGCTCTTCTCTGCATATCACTTTCCTGTGTAAGTTTCTCAGGGCGTGCCTGAAAGCCAAATCTTTTTCTCAAAGCCTTGGAAACCCCAAACTGGAAGATTCTATTAGGCAAGCTGCCTCAGGCAAGGCAACAGCTCTTCTATCCTCAAAATGCCCATCAGATGGGCTGATGGTGCTGTGTTGCTCATCCCCTTGATGGCAGAATAGATCAAGACAAGGAAGGCTCCCAAGGTTCATAGTCAGGGCAACACAAACAAAACCAACGAATCATATATTCAGTCAATTTTGGCCATCATAACAATGAACGATTTCTCCAGTGCATTCTAACTTAAAAAATAATCTTTGTGGATAATTTTTAGTCTCCAGCTTGTTTAGAAAGTACAGACTATAAAACCTGAGCCATTTTAGAAGGATAAAACAGACAGTGTACCTTTTCTTCACTTGCCCAAGTCATCAGATCAAGTTTACAGGACAAATAGGGGTAACTCCAAATCAGAAATTCACTTTCTATTACTACTATTGGCAACATCGTGGAATACTCCTGCCTGTGACTGGTGCAGGAAGCCAACCTGCAAGGCACACAAGCTACCAGGTAAAAAAAATTCAATCCCAACAACATGCCTGCCTTTTGCAATGCTTATCCAGCTTGTCACAAAATCAAAGACCCACAGCAATATTCTATCAGAGAAAGAGACTCCCTAAAGCGAGTCAGAAGACTCTACTAATGGTGACAAACAAACTGCTTCATCATGTCGCACAGGGTGTTTTCCAGGCTGGTTTGTGTGCCCTGGCATACAGCAGTCACTGGATAAAAGGTATGGAAGAGAACATGGATAAAATGTACAGTAAAGGCTTTTGAAATTAATTTCAGAGTTCCAAGAGCAAACATGCTTTACTGCAACTTCCTCTTCAGGACAACAGTCATCATTTTCTTCCCCAAAATTTCCCTTGCAAATCCTTCCAAGCTCTTTTTTCTCCCTCACTGCTTTGAGCTAAGCTCCAGAAACACTCTTGCCCTCTCTCCCACAGCCAGCAGGTTGCCTTCTTACCTCCCCCTTGGCACCAGCCTGGTCTGCCCAGCGCTGCCAGCTGGGCTACACCATGATGCCGTGTCCTTTCCGCCTCACCTGATCAGTCACTTGCCTGCTCATTCCTTTCAGATTGGACCAGGCAACACAAAAAAATAGAGCTCCTTACCTGTCTCCCCAAAGCATCACTCCGTGATGAAGGCAGGAGGGACCACACACATGGCCATTACCCCACAGACAGCGAGCCACCCAGGTGACAAATGTATGCTCAGCCAAGAGAGCAAGGAAGAGGAGAGAGGAGGCAGATTTGCAGGCTCTGATCCTGAGCACCTGACCCTTTCCTCTTCCTCGTTATGGATGAGGTAAATTAGCTGTGACATTCATTTGCTGCAACTCCCAATTAGTGAAAATTAATATTGGTTTTGATAGAAGTGTTGGCTGAAGCTCTCCCAGGCAAAGGCATTACTGACCTTGTTATCCTGTTTAATAGCAAGTTACATCACAGAAACTGCTTCTTGTGGAATCGACAGATTGCAGACACCTCCCACCCTCCACATCTCCCTTGCCTGCTGCTCAGAGAGACAGCCCCAGCCAGATCACCCGCAGCACCACTGATGCTTATGCCCATCCCTAGCAGCACCTCAAGCTCCCTACCTGGCAGCAGCTGTTTCCCATGGCCAGCACCTTTCCACTGTAAGGCAACAGCGTTTTGAACAATGTTCGCCCTTTTGGCCAGGCAACGGTAAACGGTGTAACCCTATACACAGTTTTTAGGGCCATAAAAACTCTCTCTGGAACAGTGCCAGCCATCCTCCCTGTCCACAGACATTGCTCCTCCTGACTGGCCTTTGGGAAAGATGGTCCCTAGCCCCTGTGTCCCATCCCATCACCCCTCCCATTGGCCTGAATAACTCCAGACTCACTGGAGGACTTGCTTGCCCCCACCTCTACTCACAGTTCAAAATCATGAATAAATGAAAATAGCTGCAGTGCAATGGCAATTACCATTTAATAAAGAAAGAAACAAGTGCAGCATCCCTTGACATCAGAGATCCCTGCCCTTAGAGCCTGGGAGTCTGACAGTGGCTAACCAGCAGAATAACAAATGCTGCTAAACAAAAGGAAAACATTTGCTACCAAAGTTATGTATTAAGAAAAGCTGCACTGTATTATTCACACATTAATAATAATAAAGATGTCAAACTGTCACATGAGAAGTTAATCTCATTCAGAGCACAATTAAAGATGCCATTATCCAACCACCTGGGGCCACATCCACTTTCACAGTGTGGTGGGTTTAACAGATAACAGGGATAACACCATGCCTGGCAAAGCAGTTCATCCAGCAACCTCCCTTGTCACCACCCTGCACAACCCTACTGGCACCTTCCAGCCAGGACAGCCAAGTACTGATGTTTCTTGCTCAAAAGAGGCTTCATGAAGATCTGTGCTAGCAAAGTTTCTTGGGTTTTGTTTGGTGGGTTGTATTTTGGGGGGGGTTAGGGAGCGGGAGAATGGGAGAAAGTTTTGGAGTAAGAAACCCTTTCCAGATGTCCTTAGTGAAGACATCTGTGGCCCTGTCAGCCCAATCATTGCCCTGGTACTGCCCAAGGGATGCAAAATCCAACACAGGCTTCTGACACAATGCACAAGGGAACATCATCTAATACAAAATGCCCTGGTCCTCCTTGAGCCCAAGGACTTTTGTAGCATTTTATGGAGAAAGTCCAGCAAAAGCATCAAGATGCTGATTGCTATTTACACTGCAGGCCAAGCCAGTCTTCCCCACCTCAGCGCAGGTTGCGAAACGTACAGCTCCCATACGCCTTTCCAACTCAGCAGCCTGGCAAGGTAGACCAGGTTTCTGTATTTAGCACCACACACCTGCTACTGCCATGTTTTTTCATTCTTGGGTTGGGAGCCAGTGTTTAAATTTAGCCATAAAAGACAATGTTTAAAAAAAATACATAATCAAAGGCTGTCTTAAAAGCAAGAAAATTATTCTCCAGGTATATTAACTGGAATCAAGACTCTGCTGCGCATGTCCCGTACAAGCCCCTCACAGGGTTTCCTTTTCCACTGCATAACATAAGAGACTGTGCCATGGGCTGGGGGTGAGACGTAGCAGAAGCAAGACAAGAGACAGAACCCCCTTTCCCCCACCCAGCAGGATCCCAAAGCAATGTACAGGGGGTTCCCTGAGAACCAGAGATGCTGCACCAAGGGCTACAATAAAGCAAAGGGCAGAGCTGGAAATGGAGACATGAAATCATGCAGCCAGCTAATGACTCAGTCCAACAACTCCCCAGTGGCATGTTTTTGGGTGAAATTGAAAGAAGCCAGATTTTTCTAAGAACAACAAAAACAAGGCAAATCAGCAAATTGTATTTAAAATATTCCCCGTCCGCACCTTGCAAGCTTGCTCTGCAGCAGGACCAGAATATGTCGTCTCTTCCTCCTCGAGGTGTGAAGCAAGTGTGTCAAGTAAAAGAAAAAACACACCTCCAACTTACAAATCGGAATGCAAAACCCAAGCTCATGGTTTAAATCCAGGGAGGCTACAGCTCCCCTACCTCCTAGGAGACACTTTTGTACCTGCCATCTGCCAGAAAACGGCTGCAAAGCGCCCCAGCCCTTGCAGGGCTCACCTTCCTATGTCCCTTGCTGTCAGGGTTGCGAAAACTTGGAGCATCCTGCCAATTTTTATGGTTTCTGTGAGAGCATCCTGTTGCAGCATGATTATATCAGCTTGGGAGTTTGGTTTTTTCCCCTTGTCCTCTCCAGTACAGAGCCTTAATTTATGACTATTTCCCCTACACTATCGAAGTACATGGGTAGTGGTTTCTGGCTAATGTGCTTCTGCAACCTGTCACTCCCAGCTCTGTACCTGACGGGACTGCAGACAGTTTTCCCGGGACTGCAACAAATTTTCCAAGACAAAGAACAACTTGCAGAAGCCAAGGAGATTTTTTTTCTACCCCCTTTCCTTTATGCTGCTCAGAAAGCTGCTTCAGGGATGGTGGGAAGAGATGCATACACAGGATGCTGCTTTCTATGTGATCCCTTCACTTACTTGCCTTACTGTCCCACTACACTGGATTTTACATCAGTGCTCTTTTTGTACAGAAATACTGTTTTATCAGGTAGGATGTGTTTAATTTGATGCAGCTGTCATATGGGAAAAGGTGCGTTTCAAGAGTTAAGGTTTTCTGCAGCGCCGTTACTTATTTTACGGTCTTCTTGCCATATCTATTTCTTCCCTCTATTTCCCAAAATCATTAGTAACAACCATTAATCTCTGCCTGTGAGAATGCTCCTCACTTGTCCCCACATCCTGCATTGTTAGTCTCCCTTGGACTTTCTGCATTATAGAAGTCTTTTTCCCCTCCTATTTTCAAATTGACTGCTTGAAACTGAACAGTGGAGCAAAAAACAAAGCCACATCACTGTTTGTGACAAGGTATTACGTTCCATAATATGATCTCTCGCCTCAGACTTAATCAATTAGAAAAAAGAAAAAGGTTTCTCCGTATTCAGGTACGGAATGGCCCTCCTAATTGCACACACGCAAAAAGACAGCCTACGCAATACAATACTAGAGCCTCAACAGAGCAGGCATTTGACAAACCCATGCAGATGAATGGAATAAAATTGAGTTACTAACCATTAAATGTCAAGTGTTTGAAATCTTTCCCCCTTGCGTAAAGAGCAATATTAATAAATCTTTAAGAGAGGGACCGTGCAGAGCTTATTCACTTTTCTGACCACCGCTGCAAATTGAACAGATGTTTTCATTGAGTTGTCCAACAACGCTGTCTCCAGCTTTTTTTTCCCCCAAGTGGTTACAGTTAATTCAAAAGCCATCAATGTACGGGAGCAGTTTGACAGGAGGAACCAATTTATTAACTCCCCCTGCCAATCAAGCACATTAAGCCATTCAAAGGCAGAAAGGTACATTAGCACATGCCAACAATAAATCGGTTTAAAAGCCAGGAGATGGGGAGGGGATGGATTCATGCGACAACACAGAGGTGACCACCCTGTGTGTCCCGAAATTGCAGAAACTGTGATAAAACAAGCTTCCCAAGAGACAGCCCTGCCACCCACACAATCAACACAGCCAGGGCAGCTCATTGCCTGCCAACACCCTGACCCCAAACAGGGAGTGCTCAACCAGGATAACAGCAGTTTTCTGCATAGATGCTTCCCAACAATGGGAGTTTTATTCCACAGTCTCAGCCCCACGGCGCATATACATATTTCCAGAAGGGCTCTCTTCTACCTGCTTATTTTCAGATAGCAATGTGGTGGTTTTCCATAATGAGGGCTACCTAAGTAAATTTTCACATTTTAATTACTCAGATGATTTTGATGCAGGTTGGGTTGATTTGGTTTTTGGGTTTTTGTTTGGTTTTGTTTTTTGTTTTTTGTTTTTTTGTTGTTGGGTGTCTTTGGCTTTTTATTACTACTTTTACACCAGGAAGCAACAATCACAGATTGATGGTGGTGAGGAAATTTTTTGAATTTTTCATTTCTTAAAGACAAAGTAGTACTTCCACAGCAACTAAGTTTAATTAAAGGTTTTCTGTAGTTCTTTTTTTCTTTTCACAAGGTTAGAAGCCTGAAACCTGTGTAAAAAGAATCATGGAGACTACCACAGAATACCTTTCCCAGCAGCACAGCAAAGTGTCTTGAGTTGTTTGCCCCTCACCCAGCTGGATATGTGCCTTTGCAGCATTTCATTGATAAACTTTGAACTGTGCAAGTGGATGGATTCCAGCCCAGCTCAAAAACATTTAATCCCAGCACCCTTCACTCAATGCACCTGCGACTTCACTGCAGCCCCAGGCTAAATGGCAAAGCATGCTGAGGCGCAAAGTGTGATGTGTAATGCATCATCCCTTTCCTCCAACGTGGCATGAAGTTTGCCTGAGTGTTGTGTAATGCAAAGGAATCACCCTGCCTCCTCTCTTCTTGTTTTGCTTCTCAGTCAACAAAATTGGGAAGAGTAGTGGAGCAGATCCAGATTGCAGACATTCCAAATTAAAATGTCTGTGCAAACATAGAAATAGGAGGTAATGAGGTCTATCTCTCCCAGCCTCCTTTTTTTTTTAAGCTCACACAACCCAAATACAACAAAGTTCCTGATCTGACAAAATGCACAAGTATGTTTATCACTGTTTCCAACCATAGCTTTTTGCTAAGAGATCCCACCAACAGACTGAAAGTGAATGCACAGTTCACCTTCCACATCAAAAATAAAAATTATGAGTGCATGAATATGCAAGTGTTTTCCTACAGTACAGGGAAATACTCTTGCTTGGCCCATAATACATTCCCTTAAAATATTAATACCTCCACAAAGATATACACATATAACCTCCTACTTTAAGAATACATACACAAATATACATGCATATATATTACACACACACACACACCCCCTCCCCGGTCCTGTGATTTTTGCTTTACTAAGCTCGACTCACATTGTTATCCCTGTTTTCTATCAGGTTTATCACCCATGCTAATGCTTCTAACCAGCCAGGAAAAGGGACCAATTTAATTGAGCTGGGAAGGTACATACATCCAAGCCTGGACACTCCAGCGTAACAGGAAGCACTCTCTTGAGCACAGCCCAATACCCAGCAAGAAACCAGCACACAAACAAAGCTCCTACAGACAGTACTGTATAGATTATTAATGCTAAAGTCATCTCAGACATAAGAATCACCCCAGACCTCATTACCACAAATGCACATTTTTCTCCATCTCTTTTGAAAGGGCTCAGCCCCCATACAAGGGCTCGCACACTCAAACATGAAAGGTGGTGAGATCAAACCTTCAAATGGTTTGATGAGGCAGTAACCGAAAGCAAGGTTACCCTGACATGTTAATTAGTCCACATTGCAAATATACATTCTTCCTTCTCCCTCTCTCTCTTTCCC
>NW_009921844.1:25015-46744 GCF_000696875.1 Nestor notabilis
TTAACATTATTGCCTATTAGCAAAGCAGATATGAAATTTAAGTGATTGATGAAGTGATTAATTTAATGATGCAGGGTTAAGGGTTTGGGTAAGGGAGAGCTTTTTTCCCTTAAGTTTCCTGATGTTGGGAATAACTAATTTTCTAGCCTTAAGTTTTCACTAACGATGCTGTACTTTCTGCAGCTCAACAAGTAATTTCATCAATGGATCTTCTAATGACAAATGAAAAGGGGCTTGAGTTATAAGAGCTGAAATCCTCTTCTTAAAATACTCCTCAAATACTGCTGTTCATTAGGGCCGTTACTACACTTAGAAACAAGGCTGTTCCTTTACAGAGCACTCAAGAAGCCTGGAAATTCAGTTTTAAACAGTAAGTAGCCATTGGATGATAGCAGCACTTTCAATTAATACTATAAGACTAAGGTGGTGTTCTTACAGCCTCTGTCTCTAAAGGAGAATATTCACACCCACTCTCAGCAATGCCGATAATGAAGCTTGCAAAGCAGGTTTCCTATTCAAAAATATCTCAATCTCTCTCACAGTCAGAGACTAGCATATTCCTCTGAAATTATCTTTTGTAAAAGGCCAAATCAATTCTGCTAGCTGCACATACACATGCACCCCGCTGGGGTGATGGACACATATATGCTCATACTATCAGCCCAAAGGGGCACACTTGTTCCAGCCTTCTCATGGAAAACAGGCAGTACACACCTGCTACAACACCAGCCCCAAAGCTGCTCGGAGCAAGGGCCATTTAAAATGGCTGGGCTTTACATGCCTGCCATGTAAGCACAGCCTTTTTGCTGATGGCACCGAATTCTATCCAGCTGAGTTTTAAAAGCAGAAAAAGCAATGTTTCCCCAGACCCTATCAAGGGTAGCAAACTACTTCTGGCCCTGGGAAGATGAGTTGTTCCCCTCACCCTGGCTGCAGGGAGGGCAGTAGCACATGGCTGGAGCTGGTGAAGCACAGCAACCTTGGATGAAGCACCTCTAAAAGGAAGGCAGGTGGTATCTTCAATTAGACCAGAAGCTATTCCCCACAAATTCAGCCAAGCATGCAACTGCAAGCAGGGAGTTCCCATACTCTTTAACACACATTTCTTACAAACAGGTAGGCTTTTACCAAGCTCTCTATCCACTCTTCTACTAGAGCCACCCCATTTCCCAAAAGCATCTTCCAACAAGCCAGCCTACCTTGTATCATTCACAAAGGCTCTTGCCCTGCTTCGGGGTCCCCATGCATCCTGTGCTGCCTTGCTGCTTTTAAGGAGTTAACCTCAAGCTTTAAAGCCATCCTCAGTGCTCTTCCGGGCCACACCTCCTTAGTACCCAATTAGCACCTTATTAACAGCCCACAGTGCTTTTTGGTCTTGCCACTGTGACTTTTAACCCTGCGGTGCACAGAGATTAAATTACTTTTCTCTTTTAAGCTTTAGTATTTAATTTTAAGCAAGAGGGACACAACAGCATATGCTAGAGCAGCCTCCCCTCCCCAGCAATAGTTGTATGCCCCTGCAAATGAGGAGAGAGGCCAGCAGACACCAAAAGGAAAAGGGTCCCGTTGTCGCACTGCGCTCTGATGCCCACAGTGCCCCCTCCAAAATTGTCCCCAGCAGATGGCCCGCAAGCCTCATGCGTGGATATCTGGCCCAGACAGCTCTGAAACAGTTTTATCAGTCTAGAAGTACGCAGAGATCAGAGAGCCAGCACTATTTTATTCCTTCCAGTGATACATTAGGTAAGTGCCATCCCGAAGGAGCCCAGCCACAGCAGTGGCCAGCAGATGCCTACAGCTGTGGGATCAAACGATTAGGCAGGGTTTAGCAGAGACAGCCTGTGCTCAATCACACACAGATAACCATATCTTCAGCAACAGCTTGAATGGCCCTGCACCCCCAGGGACCTTACCCGGGTGCCAAAGCATCTGGCTGCCCATGACCAGAGCACTGCAGTGAAAGGCTGTGGCAGAAGAGATGATTGCTTTGGAAACTACAAATACAGCATGTGGAGGATGGCAGCCTTCCCTGTCTAGAGAAGAAAAGCCCTCTAGCCTTTTCATCGCCTAGGATGCAAAATCAAGTCAAGTCACCCACAGATATCAGAGGGACATGCTGCCTCAGATCCACATAGTGTTACTAGCAAGCACCCTGCCACTGCCTGCTAAATACCAAGCTCCTCTTCCAGTCATCTTGTGAAATAAGTCTGTCCCAGAAGGCCCTGAAAAGCAAAGGGTGACACACACCAACCTAATTAATTACCACCAGCCAACAAAGTACACCTACACTGCAGTGGTACTCCACTATCCTGGACCCCTCTTAGACTGCAACAACTTGGGGGCACAGGAAGAGCCACAACTCTGTGGGAAATGTCCACTACAGCTCATTTTGGTAACATAGGTCCCAAAGAACAAGGTTCAGCTCTGCCTCTCAGAACTTGCTGGAGAAATATCCATATGTTTCAAAGCCCGTTGGCTGGTGTGGGTTTCCCTGGTGGAAGGGCACAGGGGGGAAAATCAGCTTTCCTCTCAAATTCTTTGTGCCACCTTCTACAAATGGAGGAGGTGGTCTGCTTAATGTAGCCTGCTCTGGAAACATAGCTTACCCTGGAAAAGTGTAATCTAAGTTCCCCACTGCAGAAAGTCAAACCACACCGTCAGCAATTTGTCAGACAGCAAAGCTTTCCTACTTAATGCCAAGAGCCAGACAGCAATCTTCAAACATCCAACAGCACAGCCAAGTGCCCAAGCAAGACTGTTTCCACATGTGTGCACTCTGGCAGAATTCGTGACTCTGTCAATGCCACCAAGAGGTTTGGGCGTCTCCAGCAATCACCCTCTCTTCTACTGTATTTAACCAAAATTCCTGCATCAGCATTTGGAAGTCGTCATCTGCAAGTCCCCAAACAGACTTTTTTGTAAGCTCACAAAGGCATTCCCCCTCACCGCCCTCTGTTCCTGAAGCACGAGCTACTTATGGTGCATTTACCAGCTCAGCAAAAGCTACATATAACAAAAGGGAGCAGAAGAAACCCATAAAATTCCCTGTCAGTCATCCACATTGCTTTCTGAGCACAGTGAACCCAAAGAATGGAGAGCACAGCCCATGCCTCCTGGGAGAGGCATAGAGCTTAAGAGAAAGGGGGCTTTCAGCAGAAAACACAGCCCTATACATTGCACACATGATTCCAACCTACCCTCTGCCCCCTGCCGTGTGCATGTCCCCACCTCCTTGCAGGCACTGAGCTCAGCATCCCCGTGACCACCCATCCCTCCACATCACGGTGGCACTGAGCTGCTGAGTCAGGGAGCACACAAGGCCTGTAAGCCCAAAACCCCTGCACCCAGCCACACTCCAAGTGCTGAGCCAGCACCACTTGGGTGTCACTCAGCAGCAGCCCTGACCACAGGACTTGCTGAGCTAGAGGTTCTCCCTAGCCCTGTACTGTCATGGGTTAACAAGCAGGAGGAGATGCTGAGGCAGCCAACTTTGGGGAGACCCAGGGCTGAGTATCCCACCAGGCACTGGAGGCATCCTGGTGATGCTCACAGGAGAGCATCATAGCAAGCTGGTGAGGCTGAGAGCCAAGAACCTCAGCTGCATGCTCTCTTGCCCAGAAATAACTAGAGGAATCAAATAGCAGGCAGCCTTGGAAAGAAGCCACTGGGGAGCCCAGCCTTGTCACCTGCCAGGGGCCTCCCAGCACCTTTCCCAGCTTCACCAGCATCTTCTCGCACTCACGTTGCCCAGGATGTGGTCAAGACTTCCAACTACATCTTGGTGGGTTTCCCCTCCAAATTTAATCCTCTCTTGTAGTGTTAAGCAGGGCATGCAGGACCAAGATCTGATGGTTAGGATGGATGCATTGTCCCCAGCCCACACAGGTAACCATGCCCCTGACATTCAATAGCAAAGCCAAGTGCATGTTACCAGCTCTGGTGCAATGATTAAAGCGTTTCCCATTCTTTTAAGACAACATTATTTCAGTGATGCTACGACTTATCACTAGGATGAAGGGAAAGCAGAATTGCACTCGTCTAAATGGCCTCTTTTGTCATGCATTTTGCAAGGCATTGAGGCATGAAAACTTTCAGAGAAACTGGGTGAATCCAAGTTAGGTGGTTATCAGGCTAGTTACAGACCCGACATGATGGATCATCTTCATTTTCCCATTCCCGTCCTGCACACAGCAAATCCATTTGCTGGGCAATTAGACTCCAGTCATTATATTATGCTAAAAAGACATTCCTTTTGCAACACAGGGAACCCCAGTCAAGAGAAATCCAGAGCACTGCCTGCACATATCCACCTGCAGCAATGACACCTCCCCAGCACACCAGTGAGCAGTTTGCCAGAGACCTCAAGCAACTCGCCCGATATCAATATCTATGTCATTCTCCCTTGCCCACAGTCCTCAAAGGTTTGGGATTAAATCAAATGGCCCTTGGAATGATTTTGCTAAAGGCAGTGAGCAGAACAATAAAGACAGACAGAGCTTCTCCTGCAAACTCTTCTTATAAGGGCCGTTAACCAGCCAGTATTCCAGCTTTTGGAGTAAACCACACAGTGATCTGGTGACTGGCAGCAGATATGGGCTCTCTGGGTTCCCCTTCTCTCCAGTGTCACCACAGCCACAACCAGTCATTACCCCTCCTCCTCTTCTCCAAGCATCTCCTGCAATTTCTTTCAGGGCCCCTTCAATCGCTTCTGCCTTCCTCAAGCTCACATCTCCTATTCCCTTTGTGTGTGTGCACGTGTGTGCGCATGTTTCCATTACTTCTGGGTGAAATAACTGACTAGAGGGTCAGTCCACCTGAAAATTGCTCTTCCCAGGACTAAATGAAACAGATGGGCATTGATGATGTTTTGGGAGAAATTAATCAGCCTGGACCAGCGGCAGCGCCAGCAGCTCCCTTGGCCCTATCTCGCCTAATGAATTCCAAGCTCTCTGTCTTAATGGCTCCTGACAAGACTAATTTACTCTTGTAAGCGATTAGAGGGGGAATGATCTCTTAATTGTTGCTTAAGATTCCTTTCAGCATGGCAGGCAGCAAGCAGGGACTGCTGGGTTTGGTGCTAGGCGAGGCTGCTCCCCGGGTATGCCTTAATGAGGGGAGGGCAGGGCTGCATAGGGGTGTTCACTCAGTGCATTGGTGGTGGTGACTTTTAACAGACCTCCGAAAAGGAGATGCTAGGGTTGTTTTCCCCTAGGAAAGAGGCACCACGTACTGGACTGCTACTTACACCCCAGTCAGAATGTAAGAAAGGTGTTCCCAGATATTTATTTTTTTTTTTTTAATTAATAAGCCTAACTCAGAAGGTATCTACCAACAGCAGAAAACACAGAAACACTCCTTTCTGACATTTTCAAGGCTGACATTTCCCTCTGGCGCATTTGGAAACAAAATCCCAGGGTGCCAATATTCTTAAGAGTGAATTTCATTTCTGTACAGTGTAATAACAAAGTTTAAAAAAATAAAATTCAACCTCCAAAGTAATTCCAAGAACAAATTTACCCACACAATATCTCACTGGAAAGCAGACTGTCAGAAATCTTCCCCCATTTTCTGTCAAAATAGGAGTTCAGTCCAATTCCCATAAGGTATTTCAAGCTCAAGTACTTCAAGAACCACGTACTCTGTAAGGAAACATTTCCATTAAGCTGCTTCCAACCAGCTCTCACTCCTGCTCTTGCACAGCTGCTTCCTTCCCTGGGACTTGTCCAGGACACATCTAGCACTAAGTGTGTTTGCAGGGACACTGGCAATTGAGGGGCAGGGAGCATACTGAGAACAAAGCAAAGAAACCAGGTGTGAAGTAACCTGCAAGGAAGGGGTGGGCTCTGAAAGACGGAGAAAAATAACATGGATGGAAGCCACAGAGGGATGGAATTAGAAAAAAAATTACAGTGAAGTCAGGTCCTTCCTTTCCTTATGTTGTTTGCAGCTTGCCTTCTGCTGTGAGTAAAGGCACCCAAGCAGCAGTGTTCAGTGTCATTGCACATTGCAAATAAACCTGAACATCACTGGAAGACAGAATTCCCCAGGCAGACTGCTGCAGCTCCAGCAAGTCTTCTCCTGGGGACACACTTTTGCCCAGAGCTCACCTACCACCCAGGAGCTTCCACACCATCTATCTGAAACTCACTGGCAAGACTCCATGTCCTGCCTACTTCCTCAGACACTGTAGGCTGCAAAAGGTGCCAACTGAGGGGTCCCCGAAGAGACAGCTGGAAGCTCAGTGAGCTGAGCAATCACTAGAGGAAACCTCTCCAGAGTCCTCCAACCCTTGAAAGCTCCAATGAAAACTTAGGTAAGGCTTTTTTAAAGAGGTTGCTGTTCAGGCTGCATAGTTGAAGGGGGCATAGATGTGAGAAAGGGCCACCATAGCCTCCATCCCAGCCGCCCTCTGCTCCCAATCGATTCCTCCCACATTAAAAGCCAGTCACGAGCCCTGATTGAAGACCACAAGTTTAATGGACTGAGAGCCTGGAAAGAAACCGAGAATTACCTGGTCTATTTCTGCATTTACTAAAAACCGATCCCTAGCTAAATAAAGTAATGTACATCTGTCAATCAAAAGAAAAGCATTTCCTTAAAGCTCTTCCATCAGAGGCTTGACAGCAGCAGACCCTCATACCCATGAGCACACCCCACTTACCCACAGGAGTATCCTCGTTGATCAGCAGGTAGGTGTCAAAGAAGTAGTTTGTGAAGTACGGCAGCCGATTGCCCTGACCTGGGAAGAAAAGAAAAGCAAGGCATTATTTCCTTGGCATGTCATGCACAGGTCAGCATGGCTGGGAGAGGCTCAGGGCACAGAGAGATATACATGCCACTTGGCATCGTGATGGTGAGGAGTAGCCGTGAGATGAGGGCTAACAGGGCAGACAGCATTGTGTGGTCCCCTGCAGAAGCTAGATGGGGAGCCACTTCCCTCTGCCAGCTTTTGTTTTTTTAGTATTTCTTTTGCAGGGTGGAAGCAGAGGGGAAGGGGGAAGCCAACAGCTCGGGAACCAGGAACATCAATTATTGTTTTAGCGCATGATTAATACCTTTGCTTCATTCCCACGGTTGAGAGCCTTTCACCTTGTCAGCTATCCCTGCATAACCCAGTGTGCCTCTCATCACCCAATCACCTTCCCCTCTAATTGCCTCCTTTCACCTTTAATAACCAGGCTCACTTCTTTCTTCTTCCTCTTTTACAGAGCTGGAAGCCCATGAGTCTGCCCCCAGACCACAGCACCTTCCACCTCAGCCTCATTAGGTAACAGAGCTAAGTGCAGAGCATGTAGCAGAATGTCAACTGCAGCCTGAACTGGGGAAAAAAGTCGGCCAGGAAAGATTTACCATTTGACGGATGTAGGAAAAAGAGTGGTGGGAGAGAAACACAACGATTTTCCAAAAAGGTTTGGTGTTGAGCAGGCTGTGTCTGAAGAATGGGTTTTCCTTGGTAGACAGCTGGAGCTGGCCAAACCTTCAGGCTTTAAGAAATACAGTTCAGCTGCCAGGCATCAAAACCAGGCCTGTGCGTGGGAAAGCAGAGGTTTGAACTGGTCTGGCCAAAACAGTTCATGCCCACTGATGGGGAGTCCCAGGAGGGGAAGAGGGAGGACCAGGGTTCCAAGCGCAGCCCCTGGCAAGGAGACCGGCTGGAAGCAATGGGGCAGCACTTCCCCACCGTGACTCGTCTTAACTGCCTTTGGTGTGAGCGGAGCCAAAACCCAAAATCATGCAAGTATAAAAAAAAAATTGCCAGCAAAGTGGCAGGGTGACACCCCCTCACAAGCCCCCATCACAGCAGTAACAAATCCAGCCGGGCTCTTGTCAACACAGCCATTACAGAGCAACACCTCCATCCTTACCCCAGCTATGCCACAACAGCAGACATCACTTCAGGCAAAGGCATAGCAAACCCCAGATGGGATCAGGTGTCTAGGTTTCCCCGCTGATGACACCACCCTCATGCCCTGCTCTTCAGCATCCCACCTTAAGAAACAAGAATTGGACCAAGTTTCAGAATTCTTTTTGTCTGCCCAAGGTCTCAGTAGAGGGACATGTTTCTGAGACCTTTTGAGCACAGGTCCCACCTGTGCTCCCACAGAAACCTGGTCCTCAAAACCCAAAGAAACACCCTTGGGGGAAACATGGGCACAGGATGGGGCAGCAGCCTGGGCTCCTCCCAGGCTCTCTCTGTAATAAGGTGGGTATTTTCATGACTGCCCTCTTTCCTAAAGCACCAGGTCTGTTAAACACCTTGAGAAGTTTGAAAGCACTAGAGGCAGTGCTCTTGCAAAGGCACATTTTAATCTCAGCCTCTGGAGTTAAGTACCTGGAAAGAAAATGAGAAGGACCCCAACAAAATGGGTTCTTTAGAGCTAATGACATCTCCAGAGACTTTGAAGCACACTCGTAGTTGGCTGCCATGCCAGGGCTAACAGGCTTTGGAGGGGGCAGATGACGCTAAACCACACCAAGCAGCCCTACTGCAGGGAACTCACTTCTGCAAACCCCTCTATTTCAAAATACATTTGTTAGTATCACCAGTATAGTAAAAATAAGTTGAGTCTCCCAAATCCAGCAGCTGCATCAGGTGCTGGGAGGCATTCAAACTAGCAGTCTCCAAACACAGAGAAGTTATGTGTTAAGAGAGGAAGGCATATGGCGCCTGAGAGCTAGGGAAACCTGAACAAGGGTCTAGAGGCAGAACTCTGCTTTGGGCTGTAAATCTCAGGATAAAGAGCAAGGCTGTCATCATACTACCTGACTGTCAGCATTCAGAAGGGCAGTGCACGATGGGAGGGAATGGAGAGAAAGCATCTGAATGATACAAAAAAGTGTGTCAAAAGATACAAGCTATGACAAATGGAAACCATCCCCTTAAAACAGTCATTTCCACCATATACTTGGTTCCTCCTTCACATGCTACCAAGAGGCTCCAAGGGATCATGATCAATGTTATTACAATGTGCTGGGCGATTTTCTTCCACATTATTCCTGTAAAACCTGCTCCCACTTTGCCCTTCAGAGTCAGTACTCGCATCCTTGACCACTGGTGATCCAACAGCAAGGTAATCATGGACCCATTCTTCTGGTTAGCATCCCTCAGTCCCTCCTAACCAAAAGATGATGAAGATCTTTGCTCATCTCCAGTGACTGCAGTAGCTGGATAGGAGTGGGCAGACTCCACTGACATGCCATAGCTAAACCCTCTTCCAAACACACCAAGCCCATTTAGCCTGCACTGCTGCATTTACCCCAGCTAATTGATTCTCCAGGAGCTTCACAAGCTGTCTGGGAAGAGGAGTTCCATCACCTGCAGTCCCCAAAGCATACGGCAGGGTGTCCACACATTTCTCCCAATTCCAGGCTCAAGCATTGTGCCAGCACTTGCTTATCAAGGGCAAGGCACTCCTCAGGGAGATGACAACCAAACCCCGGGCAGGGAAGGATTTAGGATACACTGCTGATCTGCAAGCTTCCAAATCCCCATTTCCCTGCACTGCCTCCCTAAGGCTTTGCAGCTTGCTATCACCTACCCACTGTGTTCAATCAGGCACCCGGAGCAGGGCCATGCACACACCAGGTATGTGACCAATTGCACAGGGAGAGATGCAGGAGCAAGTCCTCACCCAGGCAAAGCAAAACCCACCACTCCAATGTACTCCAATGGGATGTACTGGACCAGTCACATAAGCAGTGTCCCCCGGAGGGCGAGAGGGGGACAAATTTTAGGAGGCTCAGACTGGGGCAAAGGACTTACTGGGTTGTCTTCTTTACTCTTTTTTTCCCCTTCCAGACGAGTGGCAGGGCAGTTAACTAGTGAGGCTATACTTGATCCAGTACAATACCCGGGGGAGATTGACTGCATTTGTCAGTCACAGCTAATGTCATCCCTCGACTGCTTAATCAGGCTGCCAATCTGGGCAAGTCATCTTGAGGCTTTAGTAGGGGAAAAAACCTGCCTTTATTCCAAAGGGCACAGTGTTATCAAATGGACACATGCTTGCTATTGTTTATCAGCAAGTGCCACACAAGCACACATCCCCTGGTCTTCCTCTCCCCCCACCGGCACCCAGGAGCTTTAGCCCATTCATGTAACAATCCCAATTTTCACGGGGCTTTGCTATACATTTATAGTGTTTATGCATCCTGTGATACGCCAAAGCCTGGTGCGAGAGGCACATTTTCTACACCAGAAGGCAGTTGTCCCACAGGCTTTCACCCAGCAGCTGGGCCGGAGCCCCCAGCCCACTGTCAGAAGCCCGTGTGCCCTGTGACAACCAAGAGCACCATGCTCACAGGGCAGAGGCCAGCAATGGGAGGAAAGCAGATCATGGAGGCTCTACCTGCCCAGAGCCCTGCCTTTCCCTCCAGCCAGAATTAGAACAGATGTTTTGCAGCTCGGAGAGGACTTATTTCCCATACATCATATATTAAAACACAGTTCAGGTAATAATTTTGCTGCTGAAAGCACAGGGAGAACCCTGACAGTAATACTTCTGCTGAACAGCTATCAAGCTTCTGGTTTCCACCCTTGCCTTTTATCTGCTCCCACTAATTTCCTTTAGGTTTTATTGACACAAAATGACCTATCGACATGTCTATCGCTAGGTCCACCACCAGCTCTGACTTTGTGAACCCACATCTAGAAGTTGTCAAAGTCTTCCCACTGAGATACACTGGGACCATCTAGCCCCACCACTGCATCCTCCTTCTCCAAGCCTCTTTCCAGTCCCACCCTGTTTCTCCCAGGAAGGGCCACCTGATGCTATGTGTGTCCTTTTACTGACTGCAAGAAAAGTAGCTGCATGGGAGCACAATATGCAGGCCCATAGGCCTACACGTGACAGAGATGGGTGATCTGCTTAGCCATATAGCAGCCATATCTCCCTTTGACCATAGCAATGCTGCTCTTTCCTCAGGTATTCACGAGGAGACCACAAACACATCAAATAGTACCCTTATACCTTGCAAACATGAAACCCAAGCAGGGAGAGGAAGGGAGAGAAAAGCACAGCACTGAACAGACAGTAAGATGACTTACCCAGAGAGACTAGCTCCAGGAAGAAGAGGAGAAGCAGAAAGTTGCTGGCAGCAGAGTGACACTTCATGGTTCCTGCCAAAGAAGAAAGGCAGTGTCAAGTCCAGTGTTTTATGGATATTACCTTGTCTCCCCAAAGAAGGCTTGGGGATGTAGTCCTGCCCCAGCTTGCGTCTTAGTGTCCTGGCACCACAGGGGGATACTCAGGACATCAACATTTTGTCAATGCTTGGCTTTTATACAGGGCACTTCACCCTGGAGTGCCACTGCCACCACTTTCTTAGTTCATACAGCCCCAACCACCCTCTTGGCAAGTGCCAAACTGAAATCAGGATTAACCTGGTGTAGGTGATACGCTTTTTTATTTTCCATTTTCCAAAGCATATTTGTTCATCTTATGCAAGGAGATAAGCCACAGTGGCCCTTCCAGTCAGGACTGCAGCAGAAGCAGCCCCAGCTGAGACAAGCTGCTCAAGCACCAGGTGAGATGTTGTGGGTAATGAAGAGCTGCTGCAACCCAGGAGCAAGACAGCAGTGAGCCATCAGCACTGGGATTTAAGATGTTTTGGCAGAGCTGCATGGGAAGCTTGACCCAGAATCACTGAAGAGGCACCAGGATTTCAGAGTACAAAGCAGAGCCCCTCAAACCTCTCAAACCACCCAGGCAGCTGCAAAACAGGCACTGGAGGCAGACAAATGTGCCTGCATCCCACTCTGCCTCTCAAATTTCCCTGGCTTCATATTCAGTACAGTACATGACTCCTCACGGCAAGGCAGCAGAACAAAACAGTAACAGGGAGCTGCTTATCACGGCTGCATCCTCACATGGTTTTCGGACTATTAAATGCAAAACTCTTCCAGAATCAACCCCACAAAACCTTGAAGTTCATGCTTTACAAGGAAATTCATGCATGTGATATTTTAAAACACTCCACCCCAGAGGCAAGTATAAATCATATATGTTACACACAGTGCATAAGCATAACAGAAACCCCCAGGCAGCTCACACAGACTCTGAAGCAGACAGCACATCTAAGTGACCTGTCTCTGAAGCTCTCCATATTTCTACAGGTGCTGTGACAGGCGTGGGGCACAGCTCAGCACATTCCATGCAGCAGCAGACCCAGGGACACATAAGGCAGAGAGCATACATGACAGGCAGCCTTTTGGACAGCAAACACTGAGATGAACCCGTAGTTGAATGCATAAGCAGCTCCCACTTGAGATCAAACGCTGACCTGAGCCATGAAGGCTGAAATGAGTAATAAATCACATCTTCTATCCACTGGTCTAAGCAGGTAACCCTTGTGACTGGTCATATACACAACAAATTTTGGTTCACCCAGCACTTACAGCGCTTGGAGAACAGCTCACTAAAGCCACAGACTTGAATAAGCTGCCATGATATCTGCGATTCCCACTTGGGGACCACCCAAACAGGCAGCTTATTCACAAACCCAGGGTGCCACCTTCACCCACCATCACTCTCCATTAACCCCAAAAGCAGCAGCTCAGCCCTTTACAGCATCCTGCTCTATACACATTGAAGGCAATGATAGTGCACAGAGTTACCTCACAGCTGGCACTCTGCTGGGCACAGGCTGTGGCTCTAACCCCAAGTAAGGATGGAGGGGTTCATACACCACTGCCACCTTAAAAGATGCATGGGCACACCATGGGTGCTCCTTACATCTGCAGGGGAGCCTGCATCCCAGCGGGAATGAGTGGATTCTCCTAAAGCTGCTTCAAAGCAATAGCTACGCATATTTTCACTGATAGGTGTGTCAGAGAAGTCAGTTCATAACAACTTCTGTCACCATATCAAGGGCCCTGAATTCTAATTTCTTCAGCTGTTTAGCGACAAGAGAGTCTCTGAGGGGAAAAGGTCTGCACCTAGGCAAGAAAAATGGTGCTGTGGTCTTCTTTGTACATCCTCAGGAAATTCAGCACAAGCCTGAGAAGACTTTTGGGATCAGTGCTGCTTAACTTTTAGGTGTATCATGCCAATCTCTCCAGAAAACCGAGACAGGGCAGGAGAGTTCAGTCCTCCACCTCCCAACAAGTTTCTGACTTCTGAGCATACAGTATCAGCAGAGCATCCAAAAACCTAGTTTCTAACTAAAATTACCTCTTCCCCAGGAGCCAGGCATCCTATCAGGCCCTTTAAATCTTCAGATTTGGCCAAAAGCAGAATAGACTCTTCTAATGACAAAACCCACCAAACCTCTCAGGTTTCCTCTGCTTTAACAGCTTTGGGGGAGGAAAAAAAATCTCAGACATAGACAACGCCACTGTTTCAGGCCCCTGCATCCCCCCAGGCCAGCATCAAGCCCAGGCTGCAGAGCCAGAATTCACCGTGCTGCTGCCTGAAAGGATGTGATGGCAATGAGCAAGGCAGCCCAAGCCCGAGCTCTTCCTCTGTCTTCTGCTGTGCCAAAATGCCATCAAGGAAAATGTTAACTTTCTTCTAAACCAGCACTACTCTCAGCCCAAGTGAGCAGAAACATTATTTTCCAGATTCACAGACCATGTTTAAAAAGCAACAGGGCAGTGGAAAAACAATTTACGTGATGTAGAAATAAAGGCAGTTGACAGATCCCCTTTCGAGTGTCATGATAAATCTAAATATTGTATATTCCAAGTCAGTCACTTCATTATGTAAGTAATTGCCTGAAATGTCATTTTGATTTTGTCGGTCTTCATTAATATTGCAGCTCTTCACTGGTTCTCTGAGATGGTTCACTCGAATATTGCAAATTTAGGAATGGGATTGAGAAATCTCCAGGGAGAACTTAAAAATTGTGACTAAGAGCATATTAAATTGCACCTTCTGCCTGAAAGAGGCTCTTTGTAGGAAACATTCAGTGCCGTTTCCAGCATAATAATGTCTCTGGGCAAGTCATCTCTGGGAACTTAACTGTTGTCTCCTGGCTGCAAAAGCACTAATGTTAAACCAGAGATTTCCCAGTCCACTGGCAACCGCTCCCAAAGGCACGGGAAGCAGCAGACAGAACTGCATTAAATGTTGATAGATGGGAACCAGGGGAGCCTGTACTGCTGAAACACTGCTCTGCAAAGATGTCCAGGGCTTGAAAGTCTAGGAACAAGCTCAGGTCAAGCAGAGGCTTTTCAGCCCACTTGCCCCAGCCTGCACAAGCCTGGGAGGTGGCTTTTTAGCTGGTTGAACAACATCGCTGCACCCCTAAATGTGGCAAAGATCCCACCTGTTTGGCTACGCAGACAGAGCCTGCTCCAGTCCTTGGCACACATTAGTCCAAGTGAAGTTGTCAGCGAGCTCCAAGAGCCTTCTAGCGTATCACCTCTGCAAAACATTGGAGTAGAGATGCTCCTGCTTCTTGATCCCAGGCCACATATTGCTCTTGGGGTGCTTAAGCATTGGCTTCCAGGCTTTGCACCTGTATTGGTTATTTTTAAATGCACTGTTGGGGCACTTGCATATGAGAATGGTTTACATGCACACAAAGACACTTAATTGCCTCCATCAGAGCAGCAGCAGTGGGTTCTGCAGCGGCCGTCTTGCTGGCAGAGGCGGTCTCACATCTGAGCTGCTGCTGGCATCTTTAATCACTCCGCTAACCTCTGGCCCCTCTCTTCCCTTCCTTAAACAGCATCACGACACTTGTACCTCAGAATTTATACTGTCAGCCTCTCTTTGCTCTGCACTGTTCCAGGAGCATAAAGAAGAAATGAAAGTGTAAATCAAGGCATCTCCCAAATGGCTTCCATGTGAGGAAACTACACTCCTTTCCAAAAAGCCCCTTCTTCAGCGATGCAGCACAAATTACATCTCCAAAAAAGAAGGGAGCCCATCAACCAGCACTGCCCACCCACAGCACTTGCTCTTTCATAGGCAGGGTGGAAAGCCACCAGATGCTGCCAGGATCTCACCATGCCTGTGGCATCCAGCCAGCAGCTGGAAGACTCCTCTCCCCCCAGCACACCATCCATGCCCTCTCTCCCTCCCCAGCTTCCTCCCTCACATTGGCCACCTGGGAAGAGCAGCTAGGAGGATGTTCCAACAAGGGCCATCACCAAATGTGCATCAGAGAAACCACCCCCATAATCCTCTTCAGCAAAACACATCATGTGGCACCAACCCTCACGCCAAAACTCAGCAGGCTGCAGAGGCACAGCAGCTCCCACTTTCCCAGCCCTCTGCTCCTCAAATGGAAGCACCACTAGAAATTCACCTTTTCTTCTTATTATTCTTGGCCAGTTCTTTACAATAAGTAGAATTCAAAAGGAAAAAAGTGAAAGTTTTGTTTTTTTTTTTTTTTCTCCACATATCGGCATGAGCTATACACAAATCATAATTCCTAAAAATAACAAATTGCAGAACAGGGTAATCAGAAGTAAATTGATATTGATAAATAAGCTTTTCTTCCATGCGGTAGGTGGTTTATTTTAATCTAATGAGTTTTATATTTTTTGAGCTTTCAGATTCCATGATGAAGAGCCGTCCGCGCTAGAATTACAAAGCACTTTGAAATATTGTAATTTTATGGCTCATTTTGTCAGGACTCTTGAAAATGAGATTTGTTCCCAGTGAAAAAATTTGCCCTTTTTTTTATTTCTATTCCCTGCAGAGAAGGAAAAAAATTTCCTTGTTAAATAAATACAGGCCAGGGTATTTTTATGCAGAGGCGGGTGGATGGATGCACACTGAACAGAGGGCAAAGGGGCACAGCTGCTGGTGGCTGCCACAACACACCTAAGACCTGAGACACTGCTTGCAGGAGAAAGAGTGAGAGATGCTCTCTCCCTTCTTCACCCCAAAAGCAAAGCTGAGGTTGGAGACACAGGTGTGTTTTCCCCACCCAGCCCATGCGATACCCACAAAGCCAACAGCGAGTCCAAGTTGCTCTGTGCTGTGCTCCCAGCTAGCACCAATCAGTGATATTTAAACCTTTCTTCTAGAAGGGAAAAAGCTAGAGCTATTACTTGCTAACAAGAAGTAACACCAAACTCTCCCACGTTTCCAGCAGTTTACTCCCATTTCAAACCAAGGACAGGAGTGAAAACATCTTGTTTGGGGCTGAGAGAGGTTTGCTTTCCCATAGGGAACAAGCATTAACTGCAAGATGACATTAACACGTTGCTTAACCAAAAGCCCGAGACCAGAGGAAAATGTCACGTTTGAACTTCTCAGTCCATGCAGGAAAACTTTGTCTGGATTGGAAGTGAAATTGGTTTTCCAAGTCATTGCAACTGCCATAAAATAATCCTTGATAACCGCTCAGCTCTGCATTAGCAACATGCAAACCCTCCACCACAACTGCAGTATCCCCAAGGACAGTCATTTAGTGCTACAAGTACAAGCATCCAATTCACTTCATTCATCCAATATTAAAATAACACCCTGGGAGCCTCAGGAAGAGGGACCCCCATTCCCTGATGCAGCAGTCACTGCTCCCTACCCCTCCATGGGGAAGGCAGCATCTTTCTTAGGTGGGTGGAAGATAAGATGGCTTGGGTTTTTTGGGGGTGTTTTTCTTGTTTATTTGTTTTGGGGTTTGGGGGAAAGGGTTAGAGTGTGGCAGCACTGGCTCTATTGAGTCTCCAGCACTGGTTGCTATGATGCCTATGGTGACTGGCAACCATTTTTCCATCACAAAACCTCACTTAAACTGGAACGACAGCTTCTAAATTAGGAGGCAGACTGGGATAGGGTATGGAGAACAAGATGTCAGGCTCCCAGCTCTGCTGGTCCCTGGGCTACACCAGCACAGACCCCAGCACACAGAGGCAACACAGCAAAGCTGCAGAGCAGGTGATGCTAATGTGGGATGAAGAGGTGGAAAAGCAGACAACAGCAATGGAGTTTAGCTTATCGGGAAAAAAAAAAAAAAAAAAGATAAGGGGGAAGAGGGGTGGAAATTACTACTTTAGGAGGTGGTAGAAAGCTGATCTCAGTGAAATGACATGCACAGTCTGGTCCCACAAGACAAGAATCTCTCTCTAGCCTCTTAAAAAGCAATGGACAAAGTGGCAAATGTAAAGATGCTAAAGGCCTGATCCAAAGCCTGCTGGTGAAGGAGAGGCCAGGTGCTTTCTTCTTGTACCCTGCCTGGAAGAAGGAAGTCTTGCCTGCTGACCAAACCAGGCAGCAGTCTGGCTGGACTTCCAAGCACCACCATCAAAACAATGCAGAAGTGCCCAACATCCTCAGGCTCTGACACATTTCTGAGTGAGTCTGTAACACTGCCACACTGCCTGTTGCTTACATATCCTAGGGTACTCCTGCCTACACTGCTTCAGATGCACTCATGCAACTTCTGTTTGGTTTGGGCTTTTTAAAGGGGGGAAAAAAGGAAGAAAGAACATTTGCGAAGTAGAAGAAAAAAAAAGTCTTAACCTAAATATTGCCCACTGCATTTACAGAATAACAAACACGTGGCAGGCATGCAGTGGATGATGATAGCTCAAGCCCCCTGGCTCAGGCTGGCCCCTGCAGCACGGGATCAAAGCCAGACTCTTGGCAGGGCTGTGCACTTGGGGTGACAGGAAGGGACCAGCATGGCACGTCCCTCCTTGCCACACTCAGGTGCAGCTTTGGATGTGAACATCTTCTTTTTGCAGCAGCAAGAGGAAGCAAGCTATAAGCCTCACTTTAAGAAGTACATCTATAACAATGTGAACAATGCAATAAAAAAAATAAAAAATCAGCATCAACTTCAAGGGTAAGCCATCAGCCACACAACCAGGAGCTCTTGACAATCAGTAACCAAACTGCATTACAAAGCCCTGACAAGGAAGATGGGTTAAATAACTTCATCTTCCTTGACAAACACTCATCACAACAGACACCACTCCAAGCCCCATCAGCACAGGACCCCAGGTACATGGGATCTCATCCTGTCTCTATGCCTCCAGCTACTCCTAAGCTCCAGGCTGGATGTTCGCATCACTAAAAAGAAGCAACAAGGCTGTTTGTTCAATCCTCTAGTAACTCAAACTGCAGGCTGGAAAGGTAGATCTTAAAAAGAGAGAGAAATGGCGGTGCTTGGGGTGGGGGGAAGACACAAAACACGTACCAAGCACAAAAAAAAATAAATCATCCTCACACCGAGCGACCTGAGCTGCAAAAGCTCTCAGGCCATTTCTTGCCTCATCCAAATCAAGGGAAAGTGTCCTTGCTGCTTTTGCACAAAGCTCACTTAACTTTCAGTGAGAAGCACTTTGCTGCAACAGACCTTTTCAAGGCCCACTGGCTGTTCGAGCTAATAAAAGCAAGGCTTTGCCTGATGGAGTAACACTGTGGGCACGCTGTGGCTAATCACTCGCGAGCTGAAATTTTAGGAGGGAGGAGAAACAAAGTGGAAGAGACAGCAGTGAGAGAGCAAGATGGGGCTACTTAGGAGGAACACACCTACCCCCCTCACCCCAAATCACTCAATCCCAAACAGCAGCCCCTGAGAGCAGGGTGTCAAACTGTAAGACAATGGCTATCAGCACAGATGAAGTTATTTGGATTAATGACAGTAGCTCATTACTCATGACAGGGTAGTTCATGCTTGCCCTTCTAGGACCCCAGCTGTGGCTGAGGACCCTCTAAGGTCTCCGGTCCCTCTCCTACATGCCCTTTGTAAGGCTGCAGAAGCCTGAGCACCAGCATACCCCTCCAGGATTTTACCCCCAGTGACTTTGTCCCGAGAATACTCCAAGCATGACATCTTTCTCCCCTGGAAAGCAGCTGTTACATCAAATGCACACATCAGTGCAAAGCAAGTCAGGCTAAGGACAGAAGCAAGCCTCAGTACAACATTGGCTCTGGCAGAGGCTGGGGAGGGGACATTACAGTCCCCTGTCCCCCCAGCCAGATCAGAGTTTCCATTGCAAGACACACCCAGCAAGGTCCTTAGCCCTGGGGCATGAGTTTAAGCAGATGGTTCTAGGCTGCCTAGCAGAGAGACAGTATATGCTGGGGATGGCCCCTCTGATCATTTATGGAGCACACGGTAGTCAGCAAGCACCCACCATAGACACGTGCTAACATTCTCATGGACTGAAAGCCGCCAAGCTCCATGACCAAAGATTTCCTGCTCTCTTTGACCAAAGCTCTGAGCTCAGTATGCTGCATAGCACAGGCCATGCATAAATGTTATTCTAGCCCCTGCCATAGTGTTCTGGTCATTACTCAACTACAGGCATGACCCAGGACATCTGCAAGATTTGTGCAAGTCTTAACCACTGGAATTCCACATTGCTGCTACAGAACCTGCATGCTGAAATAGGGTCCGATAGCAATTCCAGCATGAAGGCATGAATTTTCATGTCTGTAGGTTTTGGGCCATAAAAAAATTCAAACTAACCCTCATCCTCCTGTAACATTATTAAAAGACTTATTGGAGGAAGCAAGACACGGGTAGTGGAAAAAAACCACAGAAGTTTGCATTTGGGGTGCAGTTTGAACTATTGATGCTCACAAAGCAAACCTCCAGCTAAATTAATCAGGCTATTGCCACCCTAATGAGATTTTTACACATTTTACGCTGTAATGAGAGGCCACAGGCCTGCCCCTCATCAAGCCAGCCCCATATCCTAAAGCTCCTTAAATTCAAAAATAATCTGTTCTCCAGATGATCTGCATAGAACATCTAAGAAACTTCATAAATTAAACCCTTTTTAAGATGACCTTGCCATCCCTGGAGTGTGCTCCAAAGAGGCTGGCAGTGCCTTTTTTTCTTTGCATACCTCCATCAGGTCAGCAGAGAAGCTACCGTACCATGGACATTATTCTGGAGATTATTGCATCTGAGCAGCAGAAACCATTTCTGGTGTTGCCTTCTGCTATATTCAGGTGGTGCCACTGGAAGGGACATGCAGCCTCTTTGCACGTGGGCTGGGTACCCTTCCCAAGCCCAGCTACAGCAAATAGCCACACTGTGCAGCTCCCATCTCTTGTAAACATTGTTTCTCCCACTTAACAGGGAAAAAAAAAATTAAAAAAAAAAAAATAAAAAACATGCGGAGAACATCAATTTTTACAGTTTACCATAAAGGGAGCGTTTTACAACTTGGTCTTAAAACAAAACATTGTATTTTCGTATCACAATCTTGACTTCGTGATACAAAACCTGCAGTTTGCCTTCTGAAACAAGAGATCTTTGTGATGGGGAGGGAGGGGACTGGAGAAGAAAAGTGGAATTGCAAAAGGGTTTCATCTCCTCCTTCCCCAGGACAGGGGAGAAAGAGAGATAACGGTAAAACTCCCTCTCTCGAAACACCCATCTGGATTTTGGCAAATGCTAGTTTCCCATGGGAATAGCTTATCCTTCTTCCCCCCAACCCCCCCAAAAAAAAGAAAAAATAAAATCATGCACCAGCTCTATCCCATAGCGCTATCATGCACCGAGGCATCCCAGGCTGCCATAGCATGTGCCAGAAAGACCCTGGGAAGGAGCCAGGCTTGTCGCATGCAGCCCCACCACAGCAGGCACCAAGAAGCGACAGCTCCGCCAGCCCTCCTGACTCCCTTGACATCTGTCATACCCGGTGAATCTGCCCCCAGACAGGGCTTTTCCCCCAGCACAGAGGGGAAACCCAACCAACCAACAACGGGAAAACATACACCAGCATAGAAAACTTCCCATTCCACCATCACTCTCCCGGAAAACACTGGTGGATAAGAGAGAAAAGGCAGCTTAGGGAAATAACAGTGGTTGGCAAGAGGGTGCTGGCAGCACCACTGGGCATTGCTGGCACGGGACTGGTTTTGGATTTGCCCTTCCCATGCAAGGTACCAGTGGGAGAGTCCTGGGCTGCACCCCCATCCCAGCCAGCTCCACTATTCACCCTCAGACAAGCAGCACATCATTCCTGTCCTCCACATCCTTTTATGTAGTCGAATAACTACCTCATCTCAGCTCTTCTTGCTAGCCTTTTCTTTTTTTTGTTATCATTATTATTATTACTATTTAAAGAACTGTTGCCTTTTCTATCAACAGCCTTATTAGTTTCTTTTTTTTCTTCATTAGGTCTTTACTACCAACATGACAGATTTTGTATTTTCCCAATTAATTGCCAGTAACGAAGCCCCACATGTGTATTTCTAATTGCAAGTAGCATGTGCTATTATTTACCTTCATGTAGCATCCAAAAAATTGTTGATCAGAACAAAGGGACTGGTGCTGGATAGATCAAACCAAAGGGGAAAAGCTATCCCTGCCACAAAGACCTTGCAGCCGAGACACCCCTAATGAACCCCAAACTGCAAGTTAAAAGGATGTGTAATGCAATTTGGCTGGCTTTAATGGGGACCAGACTCTTGAAGTTTGAGCATTTTCTTTAAATAAAGGCTCCGGCAGCGACTCTAGGCAGTTCAAAGCTAAAGATGTCTGGCCAATGCCAAGTTGGATGTGCGCGGGGGGCGGCATTTGAAGTGGTCAGGAAAGCATTTATTTATAGAATAGAGGATTCCAGTTTTTGTGGGGTACTAAGGAAAAGAAGAGCAAGCAAAGAAACGCGTGTGTAGTCTCAAAGTGCTTTCTCGAGAAATAAAAAGAAACCGTTCAGGACAAGTGTCATTTTGAAAAGCCGTTTTCCCATTTAATGTTTTTGAGGGGATTAAGCCCCGCCACCTCCTTCGCTTCCACGCAGTCCCGCCCGGCCGATACCGGACCCGCATCCCCCTCCCCGCGCCTCCGGCGAAGTTCCGCCGTGAC
>NW_009921845.1:0-1098 GCF_000696875.1 Nestor notabilis
AGGTCGTCCTGGGGGGGACACGGCGATGTGGGGACCCCGCGGCCACGGGGCACCCCAACAAAAGCATGGCCGGACGAGAGCCAGGGCATGGGGGGACGCCAAGAGCAACCGGGGGACCCCAAAGTCAACGCAGAGGACATCAAGAGCAACGTAGGGACCCCAAAGTTGATGTGGATGACATCAAAAACGACGTGGGGACCCCAAAGACAATGGTAGGACCCCAAAGTCAACACAGAGGACACCAAGATCCACAAAGGCATCTTGGATCCCCAAAAAGGTGTCTATAACACCCTAAAAGCCATCTACAACTCCCCAAAAGTCATCTATAAGCCCCCAAAAGATGTCTCGACCCCTTAAGGGGATTCCTGACTCCCCAAAAGGCATCTATAACCCCCCAAAAGGTGGCTATGACCACCCAAGACGCATCTATAAGCCCCCAAAAGTGCCTATAATCTCCCTATAGGCATCTATAACCCCCCAAAAGACATCTCTGACCCTCCAAAAGGTCTCTCAGCCCCCCCCAAAAGCATCTATAACCCCCCAAAAGCATCTCTGACCCCCAAAAGGCATCTTGGACCCCTAAAAGGTATCTATAACCCCCCAGAAAGCATCTATAACCCCACAAAAACCATCTGTAACAGACCAAAAAGTATCTATAACCTCCAAAAGGCATTTATAGTTCTCCAAAATGCATCTATAACCCCCCAAAAGGTGCCTATAACCCCCCAAAAACCATCTATAACCCCCCAAAAGGTGCCTATAACCCCCCAAAAACCATCTATAACCCCCCAAAAGGTGCCTATAACCCCCCAAAAACCATCTATAACCCCCCAAAAGGTGCCTATAACCCCCCAAAAACCATCTATAACCCCCCAAAAGGTGCCTATAACCCCCCAAAAGCCACCTATAACCCCCAAAACCACATCTATAACCCCCCAGAAGGTACCTATAACCCCCAAAAGGCGCCTCTAGCCCCCCAGAGCCACAGCGCCCGCCTGACCTGGTTGCGGGCCGAGCCCTGCATGACGACGGCGGGGCGCACGGCCAGGGGGGGCACGGGCAGCACGGTGCACACCAACCACTCGGGGGGGGTCACTT
>NW_009921845.1:1388-3701 GCF_000696875.1 Nestor notabilis
CGCCCCCCTTGCGCCGTGGGGGGGGGGATGAGGAGGTTAATGGGGGCGCTGAGACAGTTAATGGGGGGAAAATGGGCTCCATGGGGGCAGAAACAAGGGCCTGGGGGTGTTAAAGGGGAGCACAGAGGTGCAAATGGGGTGCTGGGGGCATGAATGAGGGTGTTGATGGGGAGAAAGGGGCATTAATGGGGTGGTGATGGGGAAAAAGAAGCATTAATGAGTTGTTAATAGGGTGACAGAGATATTACTAGGGTGCAATCAGGCTGATAGGAGCATCAGTGGGGTGTTAGTAGGATAACAGGGGCATTAATTGGGGAGAAAGAGGCGTTAATCGGGTGTTAATGGGGTGACAAAGGTATTAATGAGATGACAATAGGAAAAAGGGGCATTAATAGAATGCTAATAGAACATTAATACAGTAAAATAAATATTAATGAGGTGAAAGAGACACTAACGGGGCACTAATGGGGGAAAACGACATCAGTGTGGAGACAAGCGCTTTAATAGGGTGTCCATGGGAAGAAAGGGGCATGAACGAGGTATTAACAGGATAACATCGGCATTAATGGGGTGTTAATGGGGTCAAGGAAGCATCAATAGGTTGTTATAGGGGTGATAAAAACATTAAGGGGGTGTTAATAGGGCAACAGATTCATTAATGGGGTGACAGGTTCATTTATGGGGTGTTAATGGGGAAAAAGAGGCATTAATGGGGTATTAATGGGGGAACAGGAGCATTAATAGGGTGACAAGACCATGAATGGGGTGAAAGAGGCATTACTGGGGGTCTTAATGTGGAGATGGGGCAATAACAGGATCTTGGGGGCATTAATAGCATCATTAATGGGGGTATTAATGGAAATGGATCATTAGCAGGATCACAGGCGCATTATTGGATCCTTAATTGGTCATTCATGGACCCTTGCAACCATCAATAAGAATCTTTATAAGTAAATGGCTCATTAACAGTCTCCTGGGGGCATCAATAGGGTATTAACTGGTTGATTGGGGCTATTAATGAGCTATTAACAGGGGAAGGGGGGCACAAGCCTATTTCCAAAGGCCCTGGAGACGCCACCACGCTCCAGGAGCCCCAAACCTCTGGCTTCAGGAGCCAATTTGGGGGTCCTGGGCACAACCTGGGGGGCCGGGGGGGGTCCCACCTTCTCCCTGCCGAGGTCCTCGTCGCCCTCGGGCTGCTCCACCCCGAATTTGTGGTCCATCTCCTCGCCCCCCTCGCAGATGTTCTTGCCCTTGCACAGGTCGTAGACGTGCGTGAGCCGCTTCTTGGGCTGCCCCTTGGACTTGCCCAGGATGTCCTTGATCTTCGGGTTGTTCTGCTCCAACACACGCAGGGTTTGGGGTCACAAAAGGGCTTTTGGGGGGTCCAAAAGATCATTGGGGTGGTGGAAAATGGCTTTTTGGGGTCAGAAAATGGCATTTGGGGGTCATACAATCGCGTTTTGGGGTGACAAAACATCACTCGGGGGGCATAAAACGGCATTTGGGGGTGAGAAAGATCATTTGGGGGTCAGAAAACATCATTTCAGGGTCATAAATTGGCTTTTTTTGGTGACCAATATGATTTTAGGGTCATAAGATGACATTTTGGGGTAACAAAGGTCATTTTGGGGTCACAAAACATCGTTTTAGTGTCATAAAATGGCATTTTAGGGGCACAAAGATGATTTGGGGGTCAAAAAACAATGTTTTGGGGTCCTAAAATAGCTTTTTCTGGGTGACAAAGATCATTTGGGGCCATAAACCATCGTTTTGGGGACATAAAATGGCAATTCAGGGTAACAAATGTCATTCTGGGGTCACAAAACATAACTTTGGGGTCCTAAAATGGTATTTTGGGGTGACAAAAATCATTTTGGGGTTATGAAACCGCTTTTGGGGGTCATAAACTGTCATTTTAGGAGCACAAACATCATTTTGGAGTCATAAGATGGCTTTTTGGGATGACAAAGCCCATTTGGTGGGGCATAAAACTGCTTCTGGGGGTCACAAACTGTCATTTTAGGGGCACAAAGATCATTCTGGAGTCATAAAATGTCATTTTTGAGTCAGAAAACGTCATTTTTGGGTCACAAACCCCCATTTTGGGGTCACCAGAGCTCAGCTCTGGGCTGGGGGGGCTGCTCACCGAGTCCACCAGCAGCTTGGAGCAGAAGAAGCAGACGCAGCGCAGGATCTTCATGGTCTTGGCCAGGAAGCCCACGTGGAACACGGGCTTGGCCAGCTCGATGTGTCCAAAGTGCCCTGGGCACTCCGTCATGTTCCCTGCACACGGGGGCTTGGGTGAGGGGG
>NW_009921846.1:0-47753 GCF_000696875.1 Nestor notabilis
TCTCCAACGTCTTCCCCTGTTCGAAGAGAAGGAGAGTGCGGGTGAGCGGAGGGCGGGCTCCGCGGGGACAGTCAGCAGCCGCTTCAGGGGACTGACGGCGCAGGCCGCGCGAGGCCGGTTGCCGTGAGGGAGACCCTGCACTTGGCGAGGCCTGAGGAGCACCCGGGCTTCGTGTTAACGAGGTTCAACCTGTTCCAGAGCCGCTCGCCTGTTCCAGCGCCACTCGCCTCTACCTTCTCCTTGAGCGGCCGCTCGGGTTCGGTCCTCACTAGAAAGCTGGCACAGGAGAAGATGGAGCCGTGGCGGTCCCCTGCGAGGCGCCGCGCCCTGGCGAGCGGGGTTGCTGTGGCACCGTGCACCTGAGCAGGTAGGGCCACGAGTCTGACTCACACTCTGTCAGGCAAAATGACTTGGGGGAGACAAGAGTTTCCATCTCGGCATCACCAAGTCCTATAGTTTCGTAGCAGCTTCCCACCACTTACAGCCATATACAACCCAGAAGTCATTCCTGTAAGGTTTCCTGTGAGTCTCTGGGTTTATCTGCTGAAGTGTTACTGGAAAGCCCCAAGAATGGCCTAAAACTATCAACTGTGCTTAGCTGAAAAGGAAATCAAAGCAATCTCACTTTTTATAGATAATTAATTTAAACTTTATTAAGGAAGCTCAGCTGGTGCAGCTTGGACACTTAAGGTTGGCTTCACCCCAATGTAACAGGGAAAACCTGACTGAAACTCTTTGAGGTGTGGCAGAAATGATTTAACCAAAATTGTCCTCTAAAGTCAGCCCCCCAAAACCAAAAGCCGTCATTTAAGTCTTGACGCAGCCAGCAGGATGCTGGTATTTGCACATATAACCTTACAAAAATAACACCTAAACCACATTACTGATTGGAATCATGGCAGAGTAACTCACCATTGCAGATGTACCAATCATAGAAGCAAGGATAATTCGAAGCTTTCCAGGCTGATTCACTCCAGGAGGGATACTGAAATTGGAGTAATCGGATTGAATTGTTCTCTTAATTGCCAGTATGAATGAAGCAATAAAACCCACCAGCAGAACCACTGGCAGTATATTAAAAAATGCCATTTCGCTTAGCTAGAGGTGAGGTGTCTTTATGCCCATCTTTGATGCACCTTTCTCAGGTGAAAGTAAACCTTAAAGCAGTCCAAGTTGCAACTGATCTCTTGGATGCCAAACACCTTAAAGTCCTCGTAAATGTTGTGTAAGGTGCTGGCATGCGTCACATTGGAAAAGAGTCAAGAGGAGAATGTATTTAATATCCTGTTTAGCTTTATGTTAATTGTGGGACTGGTGCAGGGCCTGGTATTCTGTGTGGTATTCTACATGGTATTCTTGGATTGCGGATGATCTGAATGATTGTTCAGAGATAGCAGTTAAATTCTGAATGAGGTCTAGTTTATGACAGGTTGCTGTTGACAATGAAAGCCAACTAAGGTAGAGGTTAAATTTTCTCTTTCCTCTTACATAAATTGTTTCTTGGCTGATCTGCAGCAGCAGCATGTTGCTCCCTGTATTGTGAACATTATTTAAGTGGTTTGGATTATATAATTTTAACAAGGACATCTAGAAAAGAAAATGGGAACTAACATGTTGGGGGAAGCTAATGTGTGGTCTACAAAAGTAAATGTATCAATCTTATTTTGTTATTAGAGTATTTAAGCACAGGACAAGTTTTTCAGCATACTTACAAGTTTGATAACCGTAGGAAAACATATAGTTTCTTCCATTATAATTTAAACATAGCTGCTGTGGACAGTTGCAGTTTTGACTTCATTTATTTGAGTCTAAAATACCAATTTTCATAGCCCACAAACATAGCTGGAGACTGGGAATCTTAGATGCTACTTGTAGCATATATCACAGGCACTGCATTATAGCATTTTAGTAACAGTATCTTTCTCCTTTGCCAAAATACAACCTTCTAGGAAGAATTAAACTGTTGATCATAATGGAATAAAATGGGTCAGACCTGGTGTTGGTTTAAATTTTTACTGCATCTTTAATATTTACTGAGAGAATAGCAAGTGTCTAGTCCAAATAGATCATTAAAATAGGCAGACTGCACATGGAATACTTCAAACAGCATGAACAGAAACTTTCATAGCATTCTTGAAATATCTTTTCCAGTGGTTACACTGGCATAATTGCTCATAGAAGTCCTATCTGAACCTTTTATATGGAATTTATAAGCATAAAAGACTACAGAAAATTGGCAGTTCTTGCAGAAGGAAAGAAAATGATTTCTATAAGCTTTTTAGAAAGTTCACAATATTGTCAAGACCCCTTTTTCCAGACGGGAATGACAACCAGTCAGTATTCAATGAATTTATGATTCCATGGAATCCATCCTCGAGGTGGTACCAGGTCACTGGAACACCGTTGTCCTCCAGTCTCTTCTTGTAAAGCAAACCATCGTCCCTCAGCACATCATACTCGCAAGTCAGGATGAAAGACTCGGGCAGCTGCTGCATCACAGCATCTTCGGCCAGCAGCGGGCACAGGTTGGGCTCACAGAATCTCTTCACTGTCTCATCTGTTTCAGTTGAACAATCAAGTAGCACATGTGGTTTGTAGCCTCTGACCTTAAATTTTTCGGGGATATGATCTGGGCTCACCCACTTCCCATAATTTAATTTTATATCCATAGGAATATGGGAGCCCTCCAAGACCTCTTCAAGGTTTGATGCATTCCCATCTAGGTACTGTAACATACAGAAAGCAGCACGTTCTCGGAATAAGGGAGGGACCCCTCGATTTTGATGGTAGGATGGTAAATTGAAGTCCAGGGCCTGCAGGCCTGGGTAGATCAAGACCTGAGCACGCAGGCTGGGGAGGTCTGATCTACCTGCAAGGGTCTGGCTAACAGCAGCTGCCAGATTGCCCCCAGCACTGTCCCCACAGACAGTTATGTTGGCAGGATCCACACCATAGTGCTCTGCCTTCTTCATGAAGTGTATGGTGGCATTAAGACAGTCTTCATACGCAGCAGGGTATTTGTGTTCAGGGGCTAAACGATACCTAGCACACAGAAAGAGACAACAAAAGTAAGACAAAGTAAGTATTAGTTTTAAATGTATTGCTGAAAACACTGGTTCCTGCAGTCAGCAATGCCCTGATTACTTCAGAATTTTCTCATCTCCACAGGTTGATCATAAATAAACTGCAGGTTGCTGGACGAGGGTGGTGCAGATTAACGTGTTAGGATATCATCTGTTTAGGGCGTTGTCTTTGACAACACAACAGTAGTCCACTGCCAACTATGTTTAGGTTTTATCAGCAGTCCTTTAGTCATTTTACGCTTTAGCTTTCCATGGGTCAGATAAAAATGACAATACGTGTGGTTTATGGCTTTGTTATAGTGTAACTATATCCTCATAATCATTATGTCAGTATATTGGTGATGATATTAGCTTGTCATTCACATTGTGCATCTGTGAGCATCAAGCAGAGTTTCCATGAATGAGGATTAAGTAGGATATATGGCTTACTATCCATTTACTGTCAGTTTTGAGTTTGGAATTTGAAAACAGTGATTCAAAACTTTATTTTCCAGGTGGGTATCCCAAAGCATTATTTGTGATGTAGTCAGACAGTGAAAACTTAGCCTTAGTCATTCTTCAGTGGCTCTGAACAAGAGCAGAGTGAATTTTAAATCACATACTTGACAAGCCCCACAGAAACACATTCTCTGAAAATGGTTGTTGCTGTGGTCAGGGAAGCTGTAAAGTGATGCTTATTACACTGTAGGAAATAATCTGTAACAAACAGCATGAGGAGATACTCACCCAACAGATACAACCACAGATTCGCTTTCTCTGGCAATAGAGCGGCATAGCCTTTCATGGGTGTCTGAAAGAAACAGATTTGGTGGGGTTTGGGTTGGGTTGGGTTAGGTTTGGTTTGGTTTGCCAGAGTATTAGTTTTGTCTATTGCATAAGTCAAAGAATTGCAAGAAGAAAGTATTCTCTTAAGTTTCCCTGCCCCTTCCTCTGTAGCTCCTCAGCTCTTTTGCACCCCCTCATCTTCCTATTTCCGTATTTGCTTACTATGTTTTCCCCACTTGTATCTCATTGTCCTTAAGAAAAACCACATAATGTATAGCAGATTCTTTCTTCTGACAGCAAGACTTAGGAGGCTGCATCTGTGGTTATACTCCCAACTTATAACTGTTACAGATCAAGCGACAATCAACTTCACCATCTATGAAGTAGATTCTTCTTTAACTGCATTATAATATTTTTCTTCTGTTAGATATCTTACCAAGACTTCCAAATACCCATCCTCCTCCGTGGAAAAACATGACTCCTCTCCATTGGCGGGCAGATGGAGCCTTAGGCTGATAAATCCTTACAGGCACTTTTTCAAACCACAGGTCCTTGATGAAGAGCTTTGGGTCCACTCGTAGAGTCTTTCTATCTTGCATGTACCGGACAAAGTCAACCTGACTGCAGATACCAATGTTTTCCAAAATCCTTCCCTGTTCAAAGGCAAAGAGAATAGGGAGTTCACTCAAGAGTTTCTGTATTTTCCAAAGTAAAGAAACTGTATGGGCAGTATACTCCTGATCTTTAAGTTGTATATTTTAGGGCAATCATAAAATATATGAATAGTGCAGGTATAGTACAACTGATCAAATAGCAGTAGCATCATTAGAGGACACATGAACAGCAGCATTCACTGGGGAACGTAATCCCAAAGTAATGCACACTGCTGAAATACATCCCTTTGCTTTCTCAGGGGGTCCCTTACCTGACTTTGGAAATGAGTTTTCTTTTCACTAGATATTCTGTCCTTGCACCTGAGGAGATGTGAAAACATAGTGAAAGATGATAGTTCTGGTGCTCATTTTCATCATGTGGACACTTGCTGGAAGTAGAGTTGACTAAGTTGAGAAATATATTTGATAATTGCTTTTTGATTTTATCTCAGAGGTCTTCACTGATGTGTGCAATGCACTAGCAAGAACATCCTGAGATATTTAGTAGGCTTAAACTTCTGTTCTTCCTACATGCCATTGTGATATTCATGCCAGGCACCAGGAGATGAAAAGAATACAAATGAGAGCTACTAGTCCAATATATATTTGCAAAAATAGGAAAAAAAGGCATAACATCTGTTTTGAAATACATTTTTTAGTCGTGCCAAACTAGTACTTAGGTCCTTATGAAGATTTGGATCAAGCTTTTAGGATTCAATATTTTGTTATGAATATTTCTTCTTAGGCCACTACATTTGTATGGCTTGTCAGCACAGTGTTGTGACTCGCAATGTATTTACTTATGAAAGATCTTTTCTTCAGTGACTCCAGCTATTTATGATGTTCTTCATGCCTGATTTTTTTGATGAAGAAACTAATACATTTTGCAACACGCTGATTTTAATTCATTATAGAAAATAGGATCTCTGATTGGGTACAAACATGATACAATTATTTATTCTTTGGTACTTGCTATTTTCCAAGCAGAAATAAGACAACTACAAAGCGTATTCTCACCTTTACTTTCAACTTACTTGGGTTTTTCCAGCCTGTGTTGTTGACATTGCAGCATACAATTCTGGTTCATGCTACTAACGGCAGCGTATAAAGATAAGGAGAGAACTGGCTTTTCCAGCTGCTTAAGCAAAGTAATCTCTTTCTAATCACAACTTATGGGCAGCCAAAACATGAGAATATGTATCTAGAATTCTTTACTGTGGTCTGCTGTAATCTAGAATATGTCTGTCAGAGATTTTTCATTTTTCTAAAACATTTTAAATAGTTTTTCCCTTTTGGAGGTGTTTAAATAATTTATTAAATACAATACTTCTGTTATCTCGTGTGTTTCTAACACCTTCTGTCACCACAGCAGCTATACACCTATCATTACATGAAATACTCCTGATTCAGTGAGATCCTGCGTCAGCAGAGATCACCAGTTCTTCCGGACTAGTTCAGTTGAAGCAGCTGGGCTGGGCAGAACCCCTCCTTCCCATCAGAGAATGATGTTCAGGGGAGATGGAAGTTCTCCAGCTCCTCTTGGACAACGTTACCTAGTTTTGTCACTTGTGTGACAAAAAATCCCCCTTTCCCAAAAGCAATTTTGAAATGTTCAGTTTCTAGTTTTATCTTCAAGTATCTCCTCATCCCCAAGTCTAAGGAAAGCTTGAAAGCATCGCCCAAAGACATCTGATATATCCTGATCCTGTAACGGAAATACACATGATCCAACCTGCAGAAGTGTTCTTAATCAAGTTATTGCTAGGTTAGCACAATTCATTGTAGAGGCATGGTCAGACTTTCAAATGCTGTGTTAGGCAGCATTTACATCCTGCCTAGTGTCAGAGCCAGGCAAGACTGTAATAATGCAGCATAGTGTCAAAATCTGGTGAAGGTCTCTCTAGGAAAACCAAGCTTTTAAGTCCAACATGCAGCATGATAGCAATGCCCAGCTTTCCTCTCTGGAAATAAATTACAAGCAGGGCTCTAGCATTGCATCAAGTTTCAGATCTGCAGGTTCACCATTCTTCCCCCAGAAACCCCACCAGGTTAACTTACCACCACAGCTCTGCTTATTAACATGATGTGGATGATTCGGAGCTTTACCGGCTCATTCACTCCAGGAGGAATTTCTGAGTTGGAGAAATCAAAATTCATTGCCCCCAAGACCAGCAATACAAATCCAGCAACAAAAACTGCCAAGAACAGCACCAGCACTGTGTATACAACTGCCATTTTGCTGAGCAGCAAAGTGGTCTGAAATGTCTTTGATTTGACTTTCCCAGATATCTTTGGCTTGTTACTTCCTGATTCTTTGTTGGTCATAAGGTTGCTCTGCTAAAAACCTTTCCTCCTCTCTTTTACAAATACCTTAGTTAGTATCTTGCCCTCTCCCACTTTCTTTCCCCCTTCTCCCTTTATTTCGCAAGAGATAAGTTGGTGAAACTCTTGAATTCGTTAAGAGAGCTATGCCAACATACTCTTGGAATTGCTGTAAGAAACCAGTCCTTAGCTGGGAGAGGAGTGTTATGAATAAACTGTATTAATATTAAATTAATTAGAGCTTGAAAAAGGACACAGGGCATTTGTTTGGTTGGAGCTTGTGATGCTGTAAAACAGTTGTGTTTCTCTAGGGTTACGCAGAGACAGGAACCTGCAGATGATGATTATCACGCTAAAGGGCTGAATGTATTGTCAGCAATGTGTTTTTGGAAAGGTACACTTGTAAAACTAGGTCATTACTTCAATCTCAGGTTTTTTAGTCTTTGTGTGTTCTTCTAAAAGAAGAATGGTTAAAAAAAACACAAGAGGCTGAGTTTAGATTCATGATCAGGTTACCTCATACCAGATAACTTCAGTAACTCTCAGTGTGCAACAGGTAGAACATAATGTGACTTAAGATGATCAGTGATTAAAGAGTTTCAAATCAAACTGTTTTATCTTGTTCTTGCTGTTGAATGGAAATGTGCTAATGTAGAGGTGGATTGTGCAAATGTAGAATGGGATTGTGCAAATGTAGAATGGGATTGTGCAAATGTAGAATGAGATTGTGCTAATGTAGAGACAGGTTCTGCTAATGTAGAGGTGGGTTGTGCAAACGTAGAATGGGATCATGCTACTGCAGAGATGCTGTAACTTAAATGATGCTTGAGATACTAATTGTGAATCTGAGTCTGCAACTCTTCAAACAACTGGGATGTCAGAACGTTGTTGAAATTGCAGATTCTCAGGGAAATGAAAGGTTAAAATGTCAGTTCGTTAAGCAGCCATGTTAGAATTTGCTGTTGGGGTTTTTTTATGTTAAATTGTAAGTGATGGGGGAAGTACCATCTCACTTGAGTAAGGAAACTTTCTAAAAAATAAAATTCTGTAGAATTAGCAAGAGCGTGGTCTCTGTCTGCCAGCGTTGCATTGCTGCTCTCACCATGAGGTGTTCATTTAGGTTTATTAGTGAGTATGTGCTTAGCAGATGTAACTTGTTCTTGTAACAGAAGTATTTGAAATGCTAGCTTTTATTTTTTTATTATTGAAAGCATCACAATTGCCATAGCATTACAGTGATAAGAGAATATAATGTTGTGCTTTTCTACTTTCTTACATCTGTGATCTTCAGAGCTTTTTCAACAAACATAGCGTAACAGGTAACATAAAAGGTCCTCTTCAGCATAAGATAATCTTAAGAGAAAAAGAGTACAAAAAGGAAACTAAGTGTCACCTCTGCCCTTCGGTAACATGTACACACTCATTACAGTTTAGGGATTCCAGTTCAAGAATCAAGTTCCAAAATGAAACATCATTTCTCAGATTTCAAACAAAATCAACCCCATACTAGCTGCAGTTCAGAACTTCTGCTTCAGTCAGAAGCCTTTCTTCTGACTACACTTCTCCTGGAGAAAGAAACTTTCAAGAACAGTGGAGTCTTTGTTCAAACTAACCCTAGGAATTAAAATTCATAGCTGCAATTTCACTACCGGGCATAAGACTTCACAGAACCTGAGTCATTGTGCTCTCCATCTGATACCCTAGACATCTTCTGTTGTTCACAAGGGCCAGAGTGGAGCCTAGTTGTTGTCTTCAGCATTCCTCAGGAAGAGGTGTTCTTGCTGCTTGTCTTGGAGGAGTGCCAGGTATAGAAAGATACTGCTAGATACTGTTGCTAGAGTTGAAGTGAAACAGTATGTGTCAGGTGCCTGCTTCTGCATCTTGATCTTAATTGTGGGGTTTTCTAATCATGTTTTCTGGAATTGTGGTGCTTTAAATAATCTTTACGTTTGTTTGAGAGCCACTGCAGAAGCAGAAATCAGAAAGTGGAAAGTGCAGTCAAAATCCAGTATCAGAAGTGTTTACATTCTTTGCCAAGTGTAAATTCACCAAGGATAAAGTAAGATTTGCATTTTTGTTCTGAAAAACACTTCTATAAGCTGTTTATAAAATTCACAGTACTATCCATTATCTTTTTCCCAGTTAAAAAGGAAAAAATCCCATAGCCAAAAAAGGACAAAATTCCATGGAAACCACTCTCAGAATGATACCAGGTCACTTGAACACCATTGTCCTCTAACCGCTTCTTGTATAACAGCCCATCATCCCTGAGCACATCAAACTCACAGGTCAAGATGTAGGATTCCGGGAGCTGGCGAATAATGGAATCTTCAGCTAAGAGTGGGGAAAATGTTATTGCCAAAATTTCTTTGATTGCTTTGTGGACTTCAGGTTTATATGAGGTGGGTTGCTGAGGTGTGTAGCCTCTCACCTTGAATTCGTCAGGAATAATGTCAGCACTTACCCATTTCTTGTATTTCTGTTTCATACTCTCAGGAACATGGCAGTTTTGGAGGACATCTTCCAAAACTGATGGTTCTTTATTAAGATAGCGAAAGCAGAAGTAGACAACTAACTTCCGAAACAACACGGGCACTGAAGCATTCTGCTGGTAGGACGGCAAGTGGAAATCTAGGCCCTGCAGTCCTGGATAAAGTAAAACCTGAGCACGTACTTTTGGGAGATCTCTTTTATTCAGCAGTATTTGGCAAATAACTGTAGCAAAATTAGCTCCGCAACTGTCACCACTAAGGATGATGAGAGCAGGATCCACATGATACTCTTCTAAATTCCTCATAAAATACAAGGTGGCATTGAGACAATCAAAATACTGCCCTGGGTATGGGTGTTCAGGAGCCAAACGATAACTGGAATGTGAAAGATACCATGGTTATTGTCAAGGTGAGTATAAAAATGCAATTTAGTTTTAATTTTAACCAGTGTGGACTGGAAAGACAGACTAATGGTGTGACAGCTGTTTTCAAATACTTGGCCTATAAGCACATTTCTAAATTAAATGAAGCGCTAAAGTGAAGAATTGGGGAGCACAGTCTGCAGTAGTAAATGTTTTCAGCATAGGTTTTGGATAGGTTTAACTATGCACTGTGTTACCATAAATACTTGGATGTAAAAATAGCACTTACCCCACAGACACAACCACTGAGTTGCATTTTTTGGCCATATAGCGGCATATTCTTTCAAAGGCTCCTAAAGAAAAAGTTAATCAGAAATGATATTTAAAATTCAAATATCCTTTTGAAATGGAAATTTAGGTCCTTGAACATAAGATTTGTGGAAGGCATTGCAACATGAGACCCGTGAGTATCTTCTGCTGTGGTCTTTATCTGTTAATGTGTTTTCTGGTTATTGGTTGGTGGCTGTTAGGGCATAATATAAGCATGTAAGAATGGTCGTACTAGGACAAACAGATGTCTGTCTAGGATGGTATCACATCTCAGATCGTGCTCTGTAAGGAGAAGCATAACCTGAGGGCAAGCATCCGTAAGTAGTAGGAAGCATGCAAGAAGCTGAGGCTCAGGGCACTCCTTTGAGACAGAAACTGTGTCTTCATATTTAATGCCCTTGGTTAATGTTTCTTCCCTGAATTACTCAAACCACTTCCTGAAGCCATGATTTTAACATTAATAACTTTGTGCAGTGAGGAGTTCCATGGCTTGCTTACAAAGGTGTAAAGAACCATTTCTATTTGCCCGCTTTGTGCCTGGATTTCACTACGTCCATTTGGTGACATTTACTTCTGTACTGTAAGAAATGGTGATAATTATTCCCTGTTTGACTTCTCTTGCTTCTCATGGTTTGTAGACATTTAGTGTTATCTGTCTTTATCTGTCTGAGTCTCAAGGATCATAGTCTACTCATTCTCTGTACAGCAGCACTTTTCTCTTTCGATACTTCTATGTCTTATTTGAGGTATGGGAACAAGAACTATAAGCAGTACACTATATTTACATGCACCATGGATTTATTACAGTGGTATAAAGAAGTTTCCAGTTTTGTCCTTTCCTAATAATAATTCCTTGCATTTTATTTGCTTTCTGACTGCTGCGGGGCACTAAGTCAACATTTTCAGACAGTTTTCTTCTTGCAAGGGAGAAATCTACTTAGACCCCATTGGTTTATTTATAAAGGTAGGATGCTGTGGTCATGTCTGACTTCTCTACACACCGTTTCACCTGTCATTTTATTTTCTAATCCTTTGCTATCATAAAGACACTCTGCAGGTTTTCAGCCATCCATTTACTGCCCCAAAGGACTTTTTATCAGCTTTCAGCGTCTTTCCTTTTTCTTACTAAACTGATTAGCACTGACCCCAGCATAGATCTCCTCATGGAAATCTCACAGGAATCTCCCAGAACTCATTTTTTTTGTCTCTCTTTTAATCAGTTTTTATCCAAATGGAAGACCTTCCCTCTTGTGTCATGGGTGTGTAGCCTCTTTAAGAGGCTCTTTTGGAAATCAAAGTAGCTTTTATCAACTCAGTCTCCTTTGTTGATGTATTTCCTGACTCATTTAAAAAAGCTTAAATTGATTTGTGAAGCATGACTTCCATTTGTATGGATTTTAAGGAGTAAGTTGTGTTTACTTGTCCACTGATTTTGTTCTTCACTGTAGCTTTTGCTAATGTGCCAGTTGCAGACTTCAGGCTTACTAGTATGTAGATTCCCCACATCCTTTTAAAAGCTTGACATAGAATCATAGAATCCCAGCCTGGTTTGTGTTGGAAGAGACCTTAAAGCTCATCCAGTTCCAACCCCTGCCATGGGCAGGGACACCTTCCACTAGAGCAGGTTGCTCCAAGCCCCTGTGTCCAGCCTGACCTTGAACACTGCCAGGGATGGGGCAGCCCCAGCTTCTCTGGGCACCCTGTGCCAGCATCTCAGCACCCTCACAGGGAAGAAGACACATTAGTTGCTCTCCTGTCACCAAGTACCAATGTGAATTCAGGTGAAAGGTCACATTCTACAATCAGTGTATCAGTGTGGGTATTATCTTAATGGCATGTAAACAACAACAACTATGCCACCACACTATGGCAACTATGACTGTGGTGTGGGTTTTTTTATGCCAGTGAAAGGAATTCACCTTTCACTTAAATCACAGCTGCTTATCTTGAGTCCTCGTTGCCACCAAAACTAGCTCTAGAACTAGAAGCATCACAGCTAGTGCCAGCCTAACACTCCACCCAGACTAACACGCTCTTCAGTAAAACAAGGGTAGATTATTTCTGTACAGTGCAAAATGGAACCTCAGTTACTGGAATTTACATTATTATTTCTGTATGATGCTAAGCGACACTTGGTAGACTCTCAAACTCGTTTGCAGACAACTGGAGTCTGCCTGGAGTGCAGTGGAGACTTGCCCTGTGAAACAGAAAAGAATTCAAACCTCAGACTTCCCTGTCTGACAACTGGAATGAAGTCTGCGCTTCCATGTTAGGTGCCTTGGCTTCCAGACAAAGCACACACTGACTTGGCTGCTCAGGAGGAGGTCCAGAACAGATAGGAGGAGGCTGAGAGCAGCTACTGAGACAATCAAACGGTTATCTTCCTTTCTGAAAAAGACCTAAAGCATTGTGTGCAGTGTTACCATAAGGATCAAACTTCCCCAGATGGGTTCTGGTTTTGGTGCTTATTTATTATTTATATTTTCCTTTTTTTTTGATTCCTTGTTTGCATGAATGGGAATATATTTATACATTATTTTTTAATGTCTTCTTTAAATTCTTTCTTGGACTATGTTATACCTTTTATACTTTCCTTTGATGCATAGACTGCAAGTTGAGAAACAGTTTCATAGTGTTTCTACACAAAAGATGAGTGCTGAGCACAGAAATGTGTTTAAATTCTGTACGTTGAGGCCCTGTTCAGACTTAGAGGGAATGGTTTAGTCCAGTGAGATCCAAACCTAAAAGTTTGTCCTTGGGGAGTAACCCAAAGCATTGCTCCAAAGGATGAAGCCAGAATGTATTCTTTTTAGCAACAGTATTGCCATTTTCAAGATGTAATAATTCCTGAAAGTAAACCTCGGTTGAGTTCTCTTATCAGCCTAAAAGGATTTTAAGTTACATTTTTGGCAAAGATGGAGAACAGAGGAGGAGGGGAGACACATGGATTGAAACCCTTACTCCAGGACTGCTGCTGTATCTTTCAGCTAGTCATTAGTTAAGGTACAAGAACGTCCTGTGAGCTCAGCTTCCCACTCAAGTGACTTATGAGTTTTGTTTCAATGGTCTCTCTCTACGCCAGCAAACTGAATCTTTCCCAGAGGAGAAGCAGAGTCCCTCTGCTGTTAGCTGACAGCTGACCCAGGGGGTTCTGGATTTAGAAACCTCAGGTTTGCTGTCATCAACTTAGCCTGTAGCCCAAAGGAAGTAGAAGTGTGAGTCCCCTTAACTGTGCACTAGGCTATTCATCCTGCGAGGTGCTTTGCAGTTAGCAGTGAGATTGCAAAGGCTATTGTCAGTAGGAAGAGGAGATGAGATATTGACAGTGTCTGAAGGTAAAAATGTAAAGGTTTGGATTTGATTTTAAAAATAAAACTTGCTCTTTTCTTACTAATGCTTCCAAACGTGCCAGCGCCTCCATGGAAATACAGTATTCCTCTTCTTTTGCCAGTAGGTGGCCATTTGGGCTGATAAATCCTCAGTGGTATCTCATCTACTTTGAGGTCTCTGATAAGAAGTCTTGAATCTCTCCATGCTGGTATTCCATCGAGCACAATTCGCAGTAAGCTTAAGTCACTGCAGATCCCCAGCTTCTGCAAAATCTTTCCCTGTTGAAAAGAAAGAACTCGGAAGAATTGCTTCTGATAGACAGCATCATTATACGTGCGTGCAGTTCACTAGGTACAGTATACATGAAATTGGCAGGTTTTAATTTTCATGTGAAACGGATCTCCAATGTAAAGTAGCTGCAGTTTGACAGATGCACTGAAAAACCTAGAAAGCTTTTTAGTCATATCAGTTTTATGAGATAATATAATTTGGTTCATACAACTATGCTTACAGGTTTCAGGGGGGTGAATTTCTTCTTCTTTACTCTCTTAAGCCATTATCTTCCAGCTCCAAACTATCCTAGCAAAGTAAAAGCAAAATCCCCGGTTTTAAGAAAGTTCACTTACCAAAACCATGGTTGTAATCATCACTGAATGATAAAACCGCAGCTTTAGAGGTTGGTCAATTCCAAGTGGCAGTTCTGAATTGAAAAGATCATAAAATACCCCCCAGAAAAATACTGCTGGTATTACAACAGGAGAGATGAAAAGCATCCCTATTGTTGCTAAAGTCACATAAACAGATGCCATTTCACTTCAGTAGATGTGGATGCTAAGATAACCCTGTGCTGCCTTAAGCCTTGTTTTCAAGTAGTTCTCAAGTGTCTTCACAGGAGACTAAGCAGTCACTTCATAAGCAGAAATGAAAAGTTTATTAATGTTGCAACATCCTATTTTTCTCCACCCTTCTTTTGGTAATTATATTACTGGCAAGAAGTTGTTATACTTAAAGAAAGGGCAGGGGGACAGTTTACCCTTTACAAAAGGTGGAGTTCCAAGTATATGGAATTGACTTGTACCATGAGCTCTTTAGTAGCAATGAGAAATGATTATTCAGAGGAGTCCTTATTTGAAGATGGTCTGTGTTTATTTTGTTGTGAATTCATTATGGATGGACATTCCTGTTGTCGTGTTGAACTGTAGTGACATGGGGCTACTTGCAGTTGTCATCAAGGTATGTATTTCTCTGGGAAGAAGAATATTCATTAAAAATCATATTTTTTTAATAATCTTTGTTTTATGCTGTACATTAAGACTTGCACTGTCTAGCATTGAATTTACTTGTACTCCTACTCCAGTGTGAAGAGCAGTATCTTTGCATAAAACATCTTGTGCAGCTAACGTAATGTAGTCATACATCACATGCATCACAGGTTATACACTGAGCACAGGTCCTCATTTAAACCAAAATTAAAGCATGAATGTGTGTGCAAGTCTTAGTATACACTAAGGTCTCTTCAGATACAGGTGTGTTTGGAGACTGTTTCTGGTGAAAGCTTCTCACCGCTTAAACTCAGAATTTGATATTGATTGCAATTCTTTATAGTTCAATGTAGAGGCATGATGAATACAGGGATGATGGAAGTTGATGGCAGTTTATGGTGAAATAATTATTCTGGCTTATATTCTTCTCACTGGAATTTCATTTTCCACACAATTTTAAAGTTACAGCTCCCTGGACTTTTTCCTGACCTGGCTTTTAAAGTGAAATTCCAGTCTGAAAACTGCTTTAGTCCTTAGCTTCATTGGCAAGTGTTTAAAACAAAGCAATCCTGACAGCTGATTTGCACAAGTTTAGCTTGTGGAGATAATAATGTGTGGGATAAAGCAAAGTAAATTTACGCCAAGGTTTGTGAAATAGGCAAATCATCAGTTGTTTACAGTAAGGGCTTTTTCTTTGCTGAGGTTGGCCGATTTGGGGCCACCTTTCGCCTTCCATGGAGCACAAAGTTGATCCAGTGTGTTACAAACATCAGACTGCAGAGTGTTGAAGCCAAACCCTGGTATCGCTGGTCAGTGCTTGTTCTGGCCTCAGCTTATCAGCATCTATCCATAGGTCTTCCTGCAGCACAACAGGGTCATCTGTTGATGTTTTTAGTTAGGAATTCCATAAGTAGTCTGTGTAGTGTGATGATAGAACATAGCCCGTGGGGTTTCGATTGAGTATTTGGGTTTCCAAACAGCAGAACAACACAGTTCTTACTAAGAGCTTATTTCTGATGTCTGTGCCATCAATCAGAATATTCTGAAATGAATTACAACATGGAGCTCAGCTCTGAATATTGTATTTCAGCAATCCCAATGATCTCTCATATCTGAATCCTCAGAGGAGGAAAACTCTGTGCTTCTAAAAGAACTTTTGATCACGAATAGTAAACTCACAGAGGCACGTCTTACTGCAGTGGCAGTAAATGACACTCTCAAGAACAACCAACGACAATTCAGTGAAATACCTGATGTTTGGAATAGAGCAGTTCAGATTATGAAAGCCTCATGCCATGGAGGACGTGTATCTGCTGGAGCTGGATAAGCTATTGCTGACACCGTATTGGCAGGAGTCTTCACAGTATTCAGTGAGTCAATAATTAAACATCATTAATCAAAACCAAAACACCTCAGAGATGCCACCTCTGTTTTGAAACTGTGAAGAATCTGATAGAGTGGAAGGAGTAGTTCTTGACTGCCTTTTTTATTTTAAAAATAAATTGAGAAAGGGACAGTTTGTGGGAAATTTTTTTATTTGCTTTTTGATGTTATGCCCCTGCAGTTGCCTTCAGTAAGAATCTGTTGTACAGTCATGCCAATCTGAACAAAAATCTTTCTGTTGTGCGTTATAGTCCTTCTTTTGTTAAAGCAACGTTGGTCAAGTAATGTTTCAGAAGAATTTCTTCATATTTTACTTTTAGTCTCTTAATATCCTTATATTTTACACTTAGAGCATACTCTGACTATGCCTAATCAGAGCATATTCTAAGTCAGGTCCTCAGTCCTTCCTCTGTGTCCTGTTACCACAGTTTCCATGTTTTTCCATAATCAAGCAAATCCCATGGCCTTAGAGCTGCTCAGTCCTTCTGGGATGCTCATACGCACAACTGTTTTGTTATACTCAGTGCCTTATGTTCCAAAATGCTCCTGTGACTCCTATACTCCTGTGGTTGCATGTCACTTTTGTACTGATGCTTGTTCAGAGATGCTTCAAATCTTTCCAGCCTGGTCAGGCTGTTCTACTGACGATGGGGCAGAGGTATCAGTGACCACTGTTAGTCTGGCACATTTCTAACAGCCAGCAGGGCTTTTGGTGTTTTTTTTTTTCCATTGGTTTTGAGGTGTTAAATTGTCAAGAAACCCCGGTTTATCTCCCTTCAATTCATTCCATAAAGTGAGTGCCTAATGTCTTCGCAAACAAAAGGCTCTTTCTCTTTCTGGCAGTAGATAGATAGCCATCTCAGATACAAAGCTACTAGCAGTAGTTCTTTAAACTGTAGGTGTTTGCTGATGTGTTTTGCTACCTCCATTCTAGTGTTTCAGCAAGAGCATTGCAAAACCCCGGCTTCCACAGAGTCTTTGCCTGTCCATAGATAAGAACAGCCTTGCATTAGCTGAGGAAGGTTGAAGAGATTTCACTAAACTGGAGAAAGTGAACACAGCTTCGGATTTGGCATTGTAAGATGCCCTATGGATATACGTATGGTTCTTTATTCTTATCAGTCAGCTCATAGCTCACAAAACTGATGCTTTATTCATTGAATTTAGTGTTGCTGCGAACTGATATGTTTAATATATTAGTTGGTGAGTCCAGAATGAGAATAATTGAGTCAATTCTTCCCATTTTCTCATCAGTGAGCCTCTCTTTATGCAAGATGTTAGTCACCTCTGTGATACATTCCTAATTTTCCAGCCTATTTGTAATGGTTATAGTAATGATGGGAAGGCAAAGTATTATAACAGTACATATTCGAAGAAATATTTGCTGGTTTTCCTCAGGCTTAACCTGTCGGGTTTTGAAGGCTTATGTAGCTGTGGAATCAGACCTCTTTGCACACTGAGAGTGTAAAGCTCATCAAGGTCACATCAACTGTTTATCAGCAGAAGAGGTGGGCAGGTTTCAAACCAAAGGCAAAAGTGTCAGGGCAGTTGGAGCTAATGACTTACCTGAGTGTCATGTGCTGCTGTTTTTCTTGTAATGTCTTTCTCTGAAGAATTGCAAAACATTTCACTTTTGGTTGTGGGCTGTGTTAGAAAACAGCCTACCCTTAGCCTATAGTTAGTTGTTTGTTGTGGAGCTACTATGTGTAATACAGGAAATGCTAGGAGATTAACTAAAGCAGGGTCAAAGTAGCCAGCTGTAATGACTGAGGTGTGGATTCTGTCAGGTATAGCCAGGCTTAATAACTACCTGGAAGGCATAAAGGTAAGCAAACAGGAGAAAATAATGTGTTCCAAAGAAGGATTAAAAGAGAAATAATATGATATGTTGGTGGTTTTTTAGGGGTTTTTTAATATACATTTCAAAATTAAATACTCTGGTAAATATAATTTACCTGGCTTTACAAAAAAATATATATATTGTTTAGCTACTTTAGGTAATTTAGTAGCACAATTAGACTCCATAGTGCAACTTAACTAACTTGGTTTTACCAAGTGGAGCATGGAAGAAAGTCACTGTCCTCCCGTCCACATTTCCTTTCTTGTATTTATGTAAACAAATGACTGAAACCACCTCAGACCTCTTCATACCTGTAAGCTTTAATCTCCTGATCTGTGAAATGGATTTAGTATGCCCTTTACAGTGACAATTACAGCTTAGTATGTGCTCTATGATACTGATTTTTAAAGGTGCTAGGTATTTGCTTGATCTGTCTCCTCCATTTAGCCTGCCTCCTACCTACCTTTCGGTGTCCTCCCTATTAGTTATCTCCATCTCCCCACCCAAATTAGTAGCTACTCCCTATGCATTTTGCTCTTACTCATGACTAAAAGCCATCTTCCATTTAGTCTACCATAAATCTTTATTTTAACCTTTCCTTTCTAAGTTGTTCTTTGAAGTGTACCCATTCCACATGACTCTCAGGTTAAACATCTGGACATGTCTCGGTAGCTGTGCAGTTCTGTTCCTAAGAATGGGTGAACTCTGCTCCACACTCCACACAAATGGACTCCAAACAGGCTGCTCTGGAACATCCACTTAGGATTTCATGACAGGTCACCACACCAAAGTGATAAGTAGTTTGAATGTGAATATAAAAACTGCAACTGACCTTAATTTGCTGTGGCCAGATCTGTCTCGGGCTCCTTACACCAAATATGTAGGTTAGCAGTTTCTTCATGATCATGACAGTGTCAGCAAACCCAGTGAATCACTGAGGAAATTGGCAATCAGAGAAGGATTGACAGGAAGTTTGCAGGATTGTGCCTGTTTATTTCAGGAGCAGTACAGAGAATGGGCATCATAGGCAGACAATAGTGTTAAATGCTTTTAAATAAATAATATTATTTATAAATAATAGAGTTACTAAATTTAGAATGTTTTCTAATTGCCTGCTTATTTTTAAAAATAAAAATATGCAACTTGCTGTTGTATTTTGACTTTTAACTAGACGGGTACAAAGAGGTGATGTAAAGATAGCAAAGCAGAAGATAGCTGAAGTTGTAGACTTCTGTAATAGTTGTAACTTGATGAGTGTAGAACAGGTAATCTAACTTTAAAATTATTGTGTGTTCTATTATTAAACATACAGTTTTAGTCTGTGAAGGCATAATAGACTTCAGGTCAGTAAAAATATTTATGTCTAAACCAGAGATTGACCTGTTGTAATGTATTTTGAGTGCCCACTCAGAGTTGGTGTCCTGAACACAGAGAAGTTTGCCAGGTTATTCTGCTGACATTAAAAACTCAACTGTGTACTGACATCTGTTGATGGGGATGGTGCACAGCAATTTGCTGTCCCTTAATTTCTTTTAGCATCTGTAACACACAGCTGCTCAAATAGTGTTAAGACCTCCCATCTGAACTTTCCAGCATTTCACTAGGTTTTGGGTCTTGACAGTGTTCTAATCTGCTCCCGAATCCTTTCATTTGTGTCACACTGCCTTTGTGCCAAAGCCTAGAGACCAGCTAAAGAAACAGGGCTCGTGTCCACGTTATTTGGGGTTAATCATAGCACCAGCTTTGTCCACACCCTGTTACTGCCTGGAGAGCATGATGGCATGGTCTGTCTCTTTATTCAGGATGCAAACTAGAGTAAATTATTGCCTCAGGCATACTCACCTTCCCTTTTGGAAGGAAATAGTTGTTCAGTCTGGATGGGAAGTAACTGCCCCATCTAAGGAAACATATTTGTTAAGATTGTATTTTTCTAAGTTCTTCATAGGCAAAGACTCCTTGAATAAATAACCTAGCAGTTACCTGTGTTTAAAAGAGAAAGATCTGTAGTATCTTCAGCATGTTTTTTGGGGGGATTTAATACCCATGAGAGGTTTATCAGTTTTAAGCCTTTGTCATAGTCTGTATTGTAAGACAACTTCTGTATTTTAGTGTTTGGAATGTAATGTTGAATCACTTTATGGACAAACTGCCCCTGATGTCAGTGGAGTGAGTAAATCTCGACGTTTTTGGCATAGGTTGCCCATATGAAAATCAGGTAGCATTCAAAAATCGGTGTTAACTAGTACGTGTGCCTAGAAATCAGGAAAATACTGTAGAAGTCTTTTAGGGGCTTTTTGCTTATTCAGATTGTATTCATTCAGAAAAGCCTCATGGAAGAGCCCTGTAAAACTTCCTCTTTTTCCTGCCCATACTGAATGAGTGTAACTAAATATCACTGATATTGTTCTGGCAGCCTTTATTTTCTCATACACTGAATATAACTAACACGGCCATGCCAAGCATTGCAGAGCATCCTTCTGTTGTTTGTGGGGTGTCTTCTTCTGTCTGAACACTTAACTTACATGATTGTCTGCAGCATGCTTTGCTTTTGATTATGGCTTAAATAAGCCAGTGGTGGGTAGAAAACATATACAATAATATCAGGAAAGAGATTCTTATTTTAAATGCTAGAGCTAGAAATTTCCCTAACAAGAACAAAAGTAATTCATACTGTTCCAGATATTAATCTAAGCAAAGATGGTTAGAAGTTTTGACTGTAAGATTGCATCCTAGCCCTGCTCCCATTTCTGCATGGAAATGCATCATGTCTCCATGTGTATACTGAAGAATTTAAGACATTAGTGTCTAATGACATCAATCCCTATAATGCAGGGCAAAAGATTACAGTAAAACAGAGAGGAAACAGTTACACTGTGAAACATTCACCTCAGGAGAAATGTGTCATCAAAACAGTTACTGACATTTCTTGGCAATACTTGCTTACATTTCCAAGACAAAAGCCTCACACGTTTGTTATGCCATTTTATTTGTATTGTTTTACTTGATCATTTCTCTCATGTTGTTGTAAACAGTTTAAGATCAATCTGAACTTTGCTTTTTTGTTTGTTTGTTTGAGGGAGTTCTTTCTCTTTCATTCTCCTTTCTCTGCCTTGGCACTTTTCCTGGGTTCAGATGTAACAGTTACTTTTCTCCTTCCTAGTAGCTGATGCAGTGCTGTGGTTTCGACTTTAGCCTGAGAACAATGCTGATAAACTATATAAACTGGGGGGAGTCACCTGGAAGGCCCAGATCGCTGCTCAGGTCAGGCTGGGTATCGGTCGGCGGGTGCTGAGCAATGGTATCGTGCATCACTTGTCTTTATTGTTTTATTTTCTTTTTCCCCTTTTAGTGTTATGTTCTCTCTCCTGGTTATTTCCCTAATCATTATTATTTCTGGTGGTAGCAGTAGTAGTTTTGTATTATACCGTAGTTACTGGACTGCTTTTATCTCAACCCGTGGGATTTACATTCGTTCTATTCTCCTCCCCATCCCTCTGGGAACAAAAGGGGAAGAAGGGGGAGAGTTACCAGCTGGGCTTAAACCACAACGGCACTTTATAAGAAAGTGCTTCCTTCTTCAGCCAGTGCAGGCCTCCACTTAGTACAAACTCTTTATAAACTGATATTACTGTGTATTCCCATCTATATATGAAAGGTGTATCCATGATTCTTTTAATCGACGATGTATTCCTTAAACAATACTTCTCATAACATCTGTAGTTTCAGGCCAGTTCCCTTTTCCTGACCTCCTTCCCTTTCCCTCCACTTGTTTCTTTTATGTCTATGCTCAAATCTGTTTGCTGCATTTGGTTCTCTTTAAGCTTGCCTCAAATATAGCTTTCACCAGCTTTCACCAGTAAATCATTGACCATGCTCATTACACACTTAACGTGTAGATTCATGCCATTACCTGCTCTAAGTTCTCCTCAAATCACAGCTTATGCTTTAATATTACCAGAACGTTAGAGGCAAACTGCATTGCAAAACACTTGCCATGGTGGCCAGATCTTTTATAGGTACAGGAGAAAACTCTGAAGAGGTGGGAAAAGAAAGAAAGGTAAGTTCATGTGATTTTGCCTCTCATAAGAGAAGATGAAACAAAAGCCATCAACAAATCAGTTTATTGGGTAAAAAGAGAACAGATGCAATGCAGAAATTTAAGATCATAATTTAAGAAAAGGAAGGTCGAGGATGTTTTTTAAAAGTCTTTGCAAGCAATAAAAGATTCGATCTTTTGAATCAGGAAAGGAAAGCAAGAAATGGAATTTTACATCAATCTTAGAAAATGTACTATATTTTCCAGGCCTTTATTTCCAGATTGGAATGCCAACAGCGCACCACAAAGAGCCAAGAATACCGTGCCATGGAATCCCTCTTGCAAATGGCACCAGGTCACTTTTATACCATGATCCTCTAATCGTTTTTTGTAGAGCAGTCCATCATCTCTAAGCACATCATATTCACAGGTCAAAATGAAAGCCTCAGGCAGCTGAGCAATAACACTGTCTTCAGCTAGCAGTGGTGAAAATACAGTGTCAAAAACAGGCTTGACCAGTGCATAGATTTCTTCTGAGAATGAATGTGTTGTACTCGGTTTGTAGCCTCTTCTTTTAAACTCGGGAGGGATGATGTCAGAACTCACCCATTTCCGATACTTCAGTAGCAAATCTTCTGGCACATGATAGCTTTTAAGTACTTTAAATGCTGCTTGTGTGGCAGGCAAATCTTTATTAAGATACTTCAAACCAAGAGAAAGGGTTCGTTCCTTTAACAAAATGGGCACCCCCTCATTCTGCTGATAAGAAGGCAAATCAAAGTCCAAAGCCTGAAGAAAAGGGTATATTAGGATTTGTGCTCTCAGCTTTGGGAGATCTCGTCTGTTCACCAGTGCTTGGGCCACAGCAGCAGTGATTGTGCCTCCGCTACTATCTCCACAGATGATAATGCGAGCAGGGTCTACTCCATAGTCTTGTGCAGTCCTCATGAAGTGGATGGTGGCAGCGAGGCAGTCCTCAAACTGGGTTGGATATGGATGCTCAGGAGCTAAACGATACCTAAACAGGGGGGAAAGTGTTCAAACATGGTCATATCTAGTGAATGTCTCACAGTCATCTCTTCATTCACATATTTCTTTCTGAAGATAGGAAATATTCAGATTATAATTACAGCAATGGAATTGATGATAATTACTGCTTTTAATGGATTATTTGCTACTATTGCTAATATTTGGGGGGGGGGGGGGGGTATACCTTTGCAGAATACATGTTTACCTATGTTTTAGGTGACTCTAGGCATGTGCTGAGTTATTGTAGGATTAGGTGGCCAGGCACTTGATCTGCTGTATGTATGAATCAATTACCAGCAATTCCACTTAGAAATTCAAGTGAACGTTTCCCAACACATTGTTAGAGAATATGAGCACAAAACATTGATAATGAAAATCTTAAAGGTTTTCAGTGGTTTTCTATAAGCTGAATTCTTTGCAAACATAGTCAGTAAGAGTTAATGGTTCCTCAAGTATTTTAGGATGTAAATAGTAATTGCTAGAATTTAATCCGTTTCTAAGACATCAACTCTTTTCCTGAATGCTTAGAAATCAGTTCTTTTAAAAATGCATTGCAGCTTATCAGAAAAAGACTGAATGTTCATCTTGGGTTGATTGCAGGTTAAATGTGGATATCCATGTGGGTATCTCCCACCAGTTCTTCAGAACGCCTACTAAGATGAGTATTTAGTACTCTGGGCAACTGTGCTTTTAGTAAAAGCAGTGACACCTAGAACACGGTGTTGGCTTTCAGTTGAAGCTTGCTTTAACTGTGCATTACAGACTTGCAAGCCTAGAAGGAGGCGTGAATGGCTGCCACACTGTGTGTCTGGATTGACTCCACTTACCCAACACACACCACCACCGAATTGCTTTGTCCGGCAAAATAGCGGCATGTTCTTTCATAGGCCCCTGTAATACAAAGTATTTCAGTGGAGTTGTAGCTTGCTTTAAAAATAAGTAGAATGCAAGTATTCTGGAATTCTTATCTCTGCTCTGCCCTGTGATTCTTTTATTGTGGCATGGTCTGATCTGGACATGGCTCACAATTTCATTACATCTGTAGGATCTTCCTGCCAGTAAGAAACCTGGAATTTACACCAATGCATTGTTTCAGTCTCCTCTTTGAGAAGTTAGGGAATAGAATGAATGATGCCACTTCTAAAGCAGTATTGAAAATGAGAAGTTATTTTAAAATGCCAAACAAAACCAAGCCCTTTGCTAAATCCAGCACAAGAATTTTTCTTGTGCATGAGCCACCACCTAAGCCCTTAGGCCTTTGCATTTCTGTTGCCAATTGAAATTTTTCCCTTGTTTTGCCACTAAGACAGACAGCAGTATACACAGATACACAAAAGCATGCACACACATGTCAACACAAATTGGGTTCTTAAAAATAAGAAAGAAAATTCTAATGAGATTTTCAACTTTTCTTGTATGCAGGAAGAAGGAAGAAAACAGGTATTATAAATGATCAGAGACAAAACATTCTAGATACACTACCTGTGTAAAGACAGTGTAACTCTTAATTTACATACTTACTGCATGGAAATAAAATTACTCTGCTGCCCTGAAATTAATTTTGTTTTATCTAATGCTTCACCTACTAAATTTTCTTGTCATCTAAGAAATACTGTATCAGATCAGAAACCACATCTATTTGTGATTATAGCTCATATTTATATTACTTACGAATACTTCCAAACAGTCCAACTCCTCCGTGAAAATAAAGGATTCCCCTTCTTTGGCCAGTAGTTGATGTTTTTGGCTGGTAAATTCTTACTTCAACCTTTTCAAACCTTAAGTCCCTGATAAAAAGATGTTTATCTTTTAATGGCGGTATTCCATCCATGACAGCCCTGATGAAATACATCTCTGAGGTGATACCTACTTTTTCCAAAACTTTTGCCTGTTAATAAAGAGAAAGAAACCACAAATTAGTGCAAATTTCCATCTTACCTGGAGACTGATCGTGAAACATTTACAATTCCATGCTTAGTTCAAACTTTGTCTGCTGATGGTTCTTAAAATGAAGTGACCAGTTAAGGAGACGATTTGGATAGATCTTCATTGTAATGTAGTACCTAACAACATTTGAAGTTCAAATAGCAGTAGATTGGAGAGGGATGGATGATTTATATTCTGGAGCTGCCTTTTGTCCATGCTCCTCCAAAAGCAAGGCCTTTGAGCCTGTGGATAGCCTGCCTGAGAGTTGCTTCCACAGAAGTACAGTGACTTGGCTCGTGAATCCCATCTCAGGTCTCTAGCAAAACTGTTAGCAGTGCTATGTAGCAGAACGTAGGATTAGCTTTGGTGGTAATTTCTAGGTCATGTTAGATGAGAGCATGGTGGTTTGCAAATTATTTCATTCTTGAGTGGTGAAATCCTGGCTTAGTTTTTATCAGTCAGAAAAAATCCCTGGTGTTAGGGTCCTTTGTGCTCTTTACACAGGTACAAAAGCCTACCAGGTACAGTCCAGAACTCAACAAGATTGCACTGTGCCAGCCTTTCTGACTAAATGCTGGGTACAGGCAGCTTACAAAACTATTAACACAGTAGGTAGCATAATTTAATCAGCCTGTTTCCCAGACAGGATCAGTCATAAGTCCCCTGGCTATTGAGTAGCTTCTTATAGACTGAAATCAGATGAAAAAATAAAGGATGAGTTAATAGATTTTTCAATGAAGTTCTATTAATCTGAAGATGTAGGTGGTTTTATTGAAGTAGATCCTTACAGGTGAATGCAGTCGTTTCTTCATAAAATCTGTTCTACTGAGCACAAGTACTTCAAACTAGTTTGTCTCCAATGACTTCACAGGCATCTTTTGTCCCAGCTGAAGACTGGATATGCTGGAACCTTTAATGTTCTCTGCAAACTGTGAAAGGGTTTGGCTATTTAGGCACAAGTAATTGGCCTAACGGCCATACCAAGAGTTGCCACATAGCTCAGACTTCACTTGCATTTGAACTTTTGTATAGCCATACATAAAAGACATTCCAGGCCAGGCTGGATGTGGTTCTGAGCAACCAGGTCTAGTTGAAGATGTAGCTGCTCATTGCAGGGGGTTGGACTAAATGAACTTTAAGGTCCCTTCAACCCAAACTATTCTATGATTCAACGATTCTGTGATTCTGTAAGTATTCTTATCTTTGTGCTCCTGCGAGGTGATGTGGTACAGCGCTGGCCTCTCTCTGGCCAGCAGAAAGGATACTAAATTGTAAGATCAGCAGTTTAAAACTACGTTAATCACCAGTAAATTTTTAAATCCTGCAGTTTAGCTTTTTACAAATGAATTACACAAGGATAAAACTTTGTCTGAGGGTTAAAGAGTCTTCATACAGTGTTTTGAAAATGTGGAAGTCCACACTTTGTGCAGTAGATGTAAGAAAATGTAATTTGTCTTCTGTCACTACCCTGTTTTGTTGCACTGCTCTAGTGTCGTGGCAGTTTTGAGGCCTTGGTAGGGCGCCTCTCAAGAGACATGATGAGTCACATTCCCAGGAGTTTACCGGCTTACTTCAAGCAAAGCTTAACAAGCAGCGTTGCATGGAAAAGGAGGCAGAAACAATAATGGAGCCTGGAGCTGAAGTGAAATGTAATGCACAGGCCAAAGAAACTGAAGGGTTTTTTTCACAGTTTAGACAACCGAAAGAAAAGAAGGTTGATTTAGGTTTCACACAAGAAGTGTTTTCAAAATGACAGTGGCAACACTTAATCCAGGAAAGGATAATTGTGAAACAGGAAGACAAGTAGAAATCTCATTTTAGTTTTGAAAAGAAAGAAGGTAAAAAAAAAAGGGAGGATCAAAAATGTGCCAAAAGCAATGACACAGAAATACAGCTTTCTTATTATGTGTACTGTCTCAAAAAAAAGAGTCGTGTAGATGTATTGAAAGGCAAAAGACAATGTCTTTCAGATGGCTCAGAATTAGAGTGATACAGTTGTAGAAGAGAACTGAGATCACAGACATCATTTAGTTGCTCACTGTCTAAATAAGCAGTGTTCTACAGAGCTTAAGTTCCACATACACAGTGCAGTAAACTGCTTAAGCCTTCCAGCACTGCACTGAGCGTTGAGGCAACCAGATCAGAAAGCGAAAACATAAATTAAAACTGGGAGTTACGGAGTCTGCAGGATTTTATTTTCCATATTGTTGCCTTCGGTGCTGTATAGCAAGCAGCAGGGTCTGTTATACCAGCTGAGCTGAACATATCTGCAGTGGTGCTCACAATCACCAAATTAATCCAGTTGCATATTTGCAATATATTTAAAAATTGATTTTAAAAGAACTCCCCTCATCAAGCCATTAGCAATTTATCAACCATGAAATTAAGAAACTCTAGTTTGAATCAAGTTTTACTTACGAGGCCAAACCCAAAGTTCATGACGTGATGAAAAATGAAAAGCTTTCGGCGCTGACTAAATCCATGAGGGATTTTTGCCTTGGGGTGTTCATAGTAGAATGCCATTGCCACGAAGAAAGTCAGAACAGCAAGAAAAATCACTAGAAGCAGTCCCATCTCAGTGTACTGTGAGGAGCCAAATTGAAGAACCAGCTGTGGCTTCCTTCCTCCTCTGACTTTTGAAGGATTTCTGAAGGTAAAGGCATGGGATTAGCAATTCTCTTCATATCCCATCATCCACCTTTTAAAAATGCCAATAGGAAGATGAAAACATGTGGCAATCAAAGCATACAATTAAACAGACAGTAACAATTAGTCGTGGGAGAAGCTTGCATAAGCAGTTTTTCGGATTTGCAGTGAACATGGTTTGGGTCTGTGCCCATCACTATAGACCCAGTGCTTTGTATATCATTTGTTGTGTCAGTTTTATGAGAAGACAAGAATTTGTTGCGTCTCTCCCTAGTTCTTGAATACACTCAGGTGTGTGTTATTCCTGAGTTCCCCTGAGTTCCTGTGGAACAGGATTTCTTAGCAGTCATCTTCAGAGCTGCTCAGTTTCTTGATTTATGCCACCTTCACACCTTACTTCTGCAGGCGTTTCGTGAAATCAAGGTTTCAGTGTCACAAACACATTTAATCACCTTTGATGACTGATTCTGTACCCTGCTATGCCCTTGTGTTCTTGAATCTAATGGAACCAGAAGCAGCCTCAAGTGTCAGTGCTTTGCATCTTGCTTCATCCTCCTTGATAGCTTTTCTCCAGGAGGTGAAAGCCCGGAACCAACTGTTGTGGTTGGTTGGTTGGTTTGTGTTTGGCTTGGTCGAGCCTTACAGTACTGCAGTCTCCACCTTCTCATGAGTACATTACTTGCAGATGTCATTCCAGGTAGAAATGTGATTGCAGCTGAGGAAGCCTAGACTTGGACTTCATGGTTTCAGTGCTGGTAACAATGACTAGACATCAGGAGCCTACTCTTTTCTGTGTACTCTGTGGTGAGCTTTAGGATCTGTGCCTGCCTCTGGAATGAACAGATTTTTCAGTACACAGATTATTAGTGATGAGATTTAACCTTAAACAAAAAATCTGTAAAGCCAAGCTTTTTTGGCTCGTAAGAAATTACCTTTGGGTGTCTTTTTACCAGTCTGCTCAAAATGTGAAGGCAACAAATTCTTACTCTGAAAAATAGCCATAGGGGTAAAATGAGCATGTAACACTTTGAGTGCAAGGGATGAGCTGACCTTGAGATGTATATTAAAATGAAACTAGATACAGAGAACTCCAGAGCTTTACAATGCATAATCCATGACCTGCATAGGGAAGATGACCTCAGGCTTGATTCCTGACTTTAGAAATTAATTGTTTCGAATAAACAGGAAGGAACTTCATTTCCCAGTCTGGTAATACACTCTCTGAGAAGTGGCTGATCCCATGTTCTACTCCCTCTGTCCAAACTGATTCTTCATTTTACTCCACGCCTCTTTGCAGACTTTCCTTTCCCAATGACCCCGTTCCCTCTCCCTGCCTAGCCAAAGGTTGTTTACATGCTGAGGATAAAGTCAGATTCCTTTTCCTGTATTCTTTGTGGCAATTACACATTGCCCAGCTGGGTGAGGGATGCTGGCGACAGGCATGCTGTTGGTTGGGCTACTCTTGGGAAATGGAATGGGTGAATTCAAACCTGTCACCACCAAGGTGCATATAAGGTTCAGCTTTCTTACAGTTCAGACAAGATCATTAGGAAATACTGTTTCACAAAACATGGTTGCAGCTCCTTTCTTTAGTGTTTTAATAGTGAAAGTAATTAATCAGCTTTGTGTGAAACTGTGCTGTCCTAATGAGTTAGGTGTGGTGTAAGTATGCTTATCAGATCTGGCCCCTGTGGGGTTCTAAGAAGTCTTCTGACACTTGTGACAGATTCTTTGTACTAAGGTTCTTACCACCTATTGTTGGTCTGTTTTCTAAATCTTCTGGATGCCAGTCCTTGAGGTCGCCAGTTACCAACAGGTCTTGGACAAGATCTTTGGGGCATGTTAACTAGGTCCAGACATCACAGCCAAACCACCAGCCCCAGAGGCTCCACACAAAGACTGGATGTGCTGGAATCTGCTAATCAGCTGTAGAAGAAACAAAAGTAGTTGGTTCCTGAAGTAATACATTCTTTTTTCCCTTGGGCATTGCAGGCACAGCGTAACCCTTAATGCTTTATAAATGTAGTCTCAGCAATTTAGAAGCTTGCTTGAATCCCAGGATGGAGAACCATTCCCTAAATAATCTTTCAAATGTATACTCTCTCCAGCTTCTGATTTTTTAACCTTATCGCTTGAGGTATGTGAGATATGTCTGTCTCTGGGGGATAGAGCAAAGGAATTGGCTCCTGAGGCCAAACCCCCATTTTCTCCTACCCTAGGAACTGCCTTAATTTCCAGTGAAGATCTAAATGTCGTGCCTGAAACCTTGTCAGTACTGGGCTGGCATCCTTAAGCTTATTCTCTCTTGTGTAGCTGCACATAGCAGGAGAAATAGGCTGAGCCAGTTGCTCAGAGGTGAACTATTTCCTTACATAGTCTTCAAGCAGTCCCAAGAACTCTCTGCCTGTCTCTGGTGCTGGTTAGGTGTCAACGAGATACTCACCTGCTTAGATTCAGACACAGCAGGTGTGAATAGATGCTTATTCTTGGATACCGGGAAGCATTCCCAGAAAAGGTGATGCATGTCCAGAGAAGCACTTTGTGAGTTCTGCAGACCATGGGGGCCATCTGGTGCTTGAAGTGTGAACCCTGGTCAGTCCTCACCAACGTACTGTTGACTGCCACTAGCTGTCAGCTGATGTGCAGAGCACTGAGGAGATCCATTAATGGATTAGTTTGGGTGTTCACACTTGTATCCGTATGGATAATTCCTTGTGGAAAGTCATTGGTGTGCGTAATTCAGTAGGAGCACAGCAAGTTTGCCACTGATTGTGTTTTAAGTACTTGAAAATTAATTCCATGCTTTGGCAAGTATCTTCAAACGAACAAATGTTCTATCATCTTAGCAATGCAAGACACACCAGAGCTCGAATTAATTCAAAGAAAGTAGAGGACAGGAAGTTCCATGGAGACAATTCCATCTTGTGACTGCTAAGTTTTAGAAAATATGGGAGTCACTACTAAGAAAGGGGAGTTCAGGACTTGCTGTTCCCTACTTACCCATCTGCACTGCCATGGTTATAACCTTTAATACAGATTAAAATGTATGTCTTCAAAAGTGTAATAATACTGCTGATGTATTATAAATCTACTAGTATTTCTAATAAATTAAAGACTTCCAGATAAAGGACCATGGAAAAATCCCGGGAGATCAGTGAAGAGTTTGGACATTGGCCTGTAAATGAGGCATAAATCCAGAAAGTGAATAATGGAAAGAAAACAAGTATTGGACTGCTGAATGAACAAGGAGTATAATACATGCTGTGCTGAATGAGGTATGTGTAAAACTATGAGATCATACAGGATTGTCTCATAACTTACAACATGCAAGGTGGAATTGTATGGACATCCTTAGTTCTAGCACTTCCAACCATCTCTACCTGCAAAGAATCATCAAGAGAACAAGCTTAGTATTGAAGATGCAAATAAGAGCAAAGTGTGGTTAAAAATGACCCCAAATAAAGATAAGCCTAACGACTCTCACCGGTTTGATGACGTGCATGGAGACATAACCCAAGCTGGCTTTAAGCCAGCTTGTTCAAGGCAGAACACCAAGGATTAACTGCTCAAATACTAGCCAGCTTTCTGCACAGCTTTTGCAGCAGGTACTGGCTCTGCTGGCCTAGCTTCAGCTACCAACATGTTGAGATCAGAAACCACAATTAATTCCCAATTTCACATCTGGTTGCATAACTAAGGCAAATCCTGAAACCCTCAAACAGTGGAATATCTAGAACTTAAACGTATTATTTACCCCTGGAAGAATTTCTTTGCTTGAAGCGTAAATTCCTAGTACCTGCAATAGGAAAAAGAAAACACTTTGTTCTGTCAACAGAGCATGAAGAAACATCACTTCATTTTGCTGCAAGGAACTGGAGAACAAGAATTCACAAGTAATAACCTGTTGCTGCAGAGAGGTGTAACTGAAGTTGTCGTCATATTTAATTAACATGGTGACAACATGAAGGATTTAACCCGACATTTTCTTCCTACTCACAGTTTGGCTGACAGAGAATGAAGATAGGGACTAACCTCTTTCCGCATTTGTGTGTGCTCAGGTATTACAGGTGCAAGGTGGTTGCATAAGAGTGATTTTACAATTCGTAAGCATTGCGTGACCAGCTGTTTTGACATGCAGTGGCAATTGTGTTGTGTTTAGTAAAGGTGTATCTGTTCTAATGAGCAATATAACAACTCAGCTGACGTTTTTCTTTTCCTTTGTGTTTTGGGTCTTTGCAGAAGCAGTTCAATAGTTCATTCACAGAAGTTGTTCAGCTTGAAGAGAAGAAGGCTCCAGGGAGGCCAGTGCCTAAAGGGGCTACAAGAAACCTGGAGAGGGGCTTTGGACAAGGGCCTGGAGGGACAGGACAAGGGAAATGGCTTTAACCTGCCGGAGGGGAGGTTGAGATGGGATCTGAGGCAGAAGCGCTTCCCTGTGAGGGTGCTGAGGCGCTGGCACAGGGTGCCCAGAGAAGCTGTGGCTGCCCCATCCCTGGCAGTGTTCAAGGCCAGGTTGGACACAGGGGCTTGGAGCAACCTGCTCCAGTGGAAGGTGTCCCTGCCCGTGGCAGGGGTTGGAACTGGAGGAGCTTTAAAGCCCTTTCCAAACCAAACTATGCTGTGATTCATTCTGTGAGATTATTTGGGCGCCTTCCATACTGATTTCATACCTTTTCTCCAAATTCCAGGTAAAGAAGTTGATGATGTGTCTGATTACAAAAAGGCAAAACCCACTATGTCTCTGTTTTACCTGAATACAACCAATTGCTTCTCAGAAAGGAACTTTATAGAATAGTTTAGAGGACATTCAGTCGTTTTGTGCACTGCATCTATGCTGCCAGTCTCAGACACAGATACCCGTCTCGCACAGCCGGCATTTCTGTACTCCCTCTGTGTCACCCATTTCCCTTTAAAATCAGGTTCTTAAATATACCCAATTCCCTCCTTCAGATCTTACAACCATGTCCAAAGCTACTGGTTGCCTATACACATAGTTTGATGATGATTACCACTCATCTCAGAGGTGCTGAAAGTATTGATACTCTCTGGGGGGGGAGGGGGGGGATTTTATGCTGATTTGTGTGTTTTACGTGGAGATGTGGATGCACATTGCTGGTTACTCATCTATCGCATGCTTCAAAATGTTCTTTTACTACAGTGAGTTTTAATTTTTTGACAAAAGAAGAGAATGAAACTTCTTACAACGTGAGAACAGCAAAACAGATGTACTAAATAATGGGATTTTTTAAAAAAGGGGGGAAAAAAGATGAAAAATACATCATGTTCCCAAATAATAGCAACTGAAAATCAGTATTCAACAGACCATGCTGATGTTATTATTTCTGACCTAGATTGTAATGTTCTAATGTACAAATAACTAGCAGCTGGTTAATTGGAACATCCTCTGTTTGCATACCAGTACATTGTATTGGAGAAAACATTTAATAGCCCTTTATAAAGTTTACAGTGTGGTTCATTATTTTACTTGATGATGGAAAAGACAAAATACCATAACCAAAAAATCCCAGTGCACAGTGGAAGCCACCTTCCACATTGAACCAGGTCACTTTGACATTGTTGTCCTCTAACCGTTTCTTGTACAAGAGTCCATCATCTCTGAGCACATCATGCTCGCAGGTGATGATACAAGTATCAGGTAGGCAGCAAACAACAGCATCTTCTGCTAACAGTGGGGACAGTCTTGTCTCAACCACTTCTTTTGTTTCTTCGTGGACTTGAGGTAGAAATGAACTGGGTAACGGTGGTTTATAACCCAGCTTAAATATCTCTGGGATAAGATCTGGATTTATCCATTTCTTGTATTTCAAATTTATGCTCTCAGGAATGTGAGAACCTGCCAAAACAGCATCCTTCATAGAGCAGTCCTTCTTCAGGTACTTCAGGAGAAACTTGACTGTATGTTCCCGGGACAGGAAGGCACTGAAAGCATTTTTCTGGTGAGATGGAAGATTGAAGTTCAGTGCTTGGAGAAATGGATAGATCAGTACCTGGGCACGTATCTTTGGGATATCTCTTCTATTTCCCAGTTCTTGGCAAACCCTAGCAGCAAAAGTGCCCCCTACACTATCCCCACAAACAATAATCCGATGAGGATCCACCCCGTAGTTTTCTGCAGTCTTCAAGAAGTGCATGGTAGCAGTGAGACAGTCCAGAGTCTGGGCTGGATACTCATGCTCAGGAGATAAAACATACCTGAAATGCATAAAAGAACTAGTGTTACACATACATCTACTTGCAAATGGCTTGAATGGCTCATTTTACATGTGCCCCAGGTATTTGCAAAGCTCACCCAAAGCAGTATTCACTTATTTAAAGTTTTGCCTCTGAGGCAAACAGAACAGCTTCCCGAGACCATCAGCACTGAGCTTTGTTCTGGTGTAATTTAAGCGTGTGAGGGCTTAAGTCTTGCAGTCCATTCCCCCACCTTATACAAGACCATGCATTTACTCAGTTCCTGATCCAAGTGCATCCACCTGGGATCCAGGTTCATGCCTGCAGGGAAGTTTGCAGTTGTCCCACTCGGACTGACCTTGGATGTATGCATAGCTGTGAGTAATCCTGTGTAAACCCACAAGATTCAGTCAAGTTCTGGCTTCTGAGCTTTTTACACTGGGGACACTAATTATTAGGTTATTCTACATTGGTACAATATTGTATATTATTATTACATTTTAATATAAAACGAAGAATTTAATAACATTATAGAACACCATACAGGAAATGTACTGTGGTGACAAGATAGCTTCCTGTAGACAATTCTTTTATTTATGGTATCAATTGGAACAAACGAATTACAAAAGAGGGATGTTACAGTAACAATCCCTTTATTTATTTCTTCACTACCAACTTTATGTGTTGAAAATCAAGGCAGGTGTAACAGTCAGACACCAGGCAAATTAAAGTGGTGTAATTTGATTTCAATGACATCTAAGTGTACGTTGAGACTACATTTTTAACAGCCATACTTCTTTATTCTCTGTATTCATGGTTTTAGGGCTTTCTGGAGAAGATCAATTTTAATAAGGAAGAAGGTAAATACTGCAGAGGTAACAGTGTGGGCATTCTGTCTTAACCCTTCACTGTTTGCAGAGGCACACTGCTGCTGCTTCTCTGGTTTTTCACTGTTCTGTGAAATTAATTCAATGGATTCATAAACATCCTGATAACCAGGAAATAAAAGGATATTAGAAACTGAAATTAGGAAAACATTTTATGTTCCTTATTATCAAAGGTAATGATTTTTTGTGGTGATAAAACAAACAGATCTGCTCCTCTGTAAATAGCTGGCATACATAGAACTTTTGTAACTTTATAAACCTGTATCACGTATTTCTCATTGACATTTCATGGCACATGCTTGCTCACACATATCAACAGCGTAGGGGTAGACAACATTAGAGCTCAGCTTCTCTTCTAACATTCAAAGAAATGTAAATACAGAATGGGTACCATTAAGGGGGGTCAGAGGGAACCAATCTGTCCTGGGAGTAACACTGAATGGAGGTCACTTACCCAACAGACACAGTCACTGAATCAGTCTTTCTGGCTATGTACCGGCATATTCTTTCATGACTTCCTGAAGAACAAATATTGTTGATGTAATTAATATGTGAGATTACTTGAAGCAATATCATCCCTTATTGCCATGATTGAATGTGTTCTTGCCTGTGAGGGTGCTGAGGCGCTAGCACAGGGTGCCCAGAGAAGCTGTGGCTGCCCCATCCCTGGCAGTGTTCAAGGCCAGGTTGGACACAGGGGCTTGGAGCAACCTGCTCTAGTGGAAGGTGTCCCTGCTTATGGCAGGGGGTTGGAACTGGGTGAGCTTTAAAGTCCTTTCCAAACCAAACCATCTGAGGATTATTACACACAGTTTCTTAGGGTGGTTGTAAAGGCTAAAATAGCTTGAGGTCTTTGTAAAAGCTTACTACGGTGTTTTAAGTAACTGTAAGGCTGAGGCTGACTTAGGTATGTCATACCCTTTTGCTGTGGAAATGTTAATTGTAGTACTATAGCTAAGTCTAGATGAATTTTGAAGCAGAGATTTAACTGTTTAAAGAATTAAGGGTGCAGCTGGTGTGCCCCTGTGAAATCAGCACATTTCTGTGTAGCTAATTCAGGCAGAAATCTGAGACATGCACATTGTGTTATAGTAAATTGTCTCATAGAATTATTCCATGGTAAGGTTGTGGGCAGAAATATGCCTCTTTTAATGTACTTAAAGATACACTGAAATTTTCTTCAACCTTAATTGTGAATTTGCTGCATTTAGAAGATTTGGTTTACAGGTATTTGCTCAATGATGTGTTCTTTCAATTACAGAATTCTGACACCATTTAGTATGTGTGCATGTCTCCTGCCTGTAGAAACAGGATCTTTTGGAACTTTTTAAATTACATGTTTGCAATTATCTGCTTTCCCTAATAAATTAAACTGGGGAAAAAAAGACAACTAAAGTACATGCATCATGGACACATGTTTTTTAATGGCTGCTATAAGACCACCTGAATTGTCATGAGCACTATAGAAGTCCCAGTAAACATGCTGCAGTTAGAGACTAAAGGGAGGAATGCAGATGTTACGAAATTCTGTCTCTTTTTTCAAACAAAAAAAGAAATTATTTCTTTAGCAGCACCACTTCCTGTAAGGAATATATGTCATAAAGAGTGCAATATCCTACAAAAATAAGGGCAGATTAGAGAGTTTCAAAAGTAAAACAAACATTAGGTGCTTTCTATCTCTCAATCCCTCAAACTAATCTTCAGCCACTCCCTAGGTTCAGGAGAGTTATTAAAAATAAAGAGTTAAGAATCCTAAATAATCATATTTTGTCTTTCAGTTCCTTACTGATGCTTCCGAACATCCCACACCCTCCATGGAAGACGACGACTCCTCTCCGTTTGTTTGCAGCTGGAACTCTTGGGCAGTAAATCCTCACTGGCACCTCATCAAAATGCAGATCCTTTATGAAGCACTTTGAATCCCTGCCTGCTGGCAGTCCATCAACAAGCAACCTTATAAGTACGTGCTCCTCAAAGACACCCAAACTTTCTAAGTTCTTTGCCTAGATAGATATAACACGAAAAAACTTGGAATTAGTTTAGGAATTCAGGTCTTCCCACTCTAAAAAGGCCACAAGCTACATTTTTTATTCTATATTTAGCATAATTATATTGGTTATTTTAGAATGTTGTAATACTTGTTCCATTAGATGTATTATATAAACACCTAATTTCCACGATCTAGCTTTACCACAAGTAACATCAGGTATTTGCTGAGTTATGTAAGTCAGGAGTCATGAGTTCTGAGGCTCCTTTTCTAATCAGTGAAGAGAAAGAGGCATTTCTTGAGGACAGTTCAAATTTCAGGTGTGTCAAGTCATCCTCTGGAGATGTCTGTTCATCTCCATTGATTAGAAAGGGAGCCTGTGTACTTCAGATGTCTCAGTTAAAGTATTTAAGGTTAGGTGTGATGAAAATGTCCCTAGCATGGCTGCATTTAGTATACTGGGAGAAAAAGTCTCATGGCAAAGTGCAAGATTCGGAAACTTAGTGGTCTTGGGTCATCCCCATGCCACAGGGTCAGTGAGGCCAAGCTCACAGTGCCAATAATCAATGATGAAGGGCTGCTGGCCTAAATGAATAACTGATGAAAATGGTTCTGAATCTTATCTCCATCAGTGAAATGGTTGCCTTTATCAAGATCTCACAGGTACTCATGAAATGGCTCTGGAGTCAGTCTCATGTATCTAATCAGGGAAAACAAATGTTCTGAAGAAGGTGAGGCTGTTACATGTATCAAAACATTTTCTTATCCAAGGCCAGTCGACTGCTGATAAATCAGAGAGCCTGAAGATCACGCTGGAATCCCCCTTCAGTTGGAACACCTGTTGTAATGGATGCATTTCCTGCTAGGGACAACAGTTCCCTTCCCATTAACTGGTGATTTAATTTCCCTTATGGACTATGATAATTCATTCTTCTGGAATGATGACGATCATTAGAAGCAATTTGCAAATTGTATTGTTCTCTCCTGAGCAACAGTCGGTGATTTTGCCATGAAAGAATGCCCGAGTAAGATAAGAAGGCAGAACTTCCTTAGGTGCATGATCCCAGCTATCATGTACATAGGAGGCCAAATGTCACGTAGTTCAAGTGTGTTCAACACCCAGTTCTTCACCAAGGCCTTTCTCAAGCAACACAGAAGCTGTCTTCCTAATAATCTAGACCAGGCTGCAGTGAACAAGTTGGGTGTGGAGTAATAAAAGAAACCACCATGAGCCATGGAGCCGTGATCTTCTCTCTAGATCATTTAGAAACACACATGGCAACGCAGAGATGATCTGGGGTTTTTTCACAACACTCTGTGCCACAGCTGCCAGCAGTCTCGGGGTGTTTTCAGCCCCTTCCTAAAGACAAATGGATAGATGTAGTTCTTGCCTTGAAAACTTTTTGTAGGTATCATGTCAAAGCGGAAAATGAATGTAAGAGCCAAGGCAGTTGTGTCAGAAACCGCAGGGTCAATATGGCCTTCCCCAAATGGCAATTTTCAAAACCTCTCGTGACTCTTAAGTCAGTCTTTTTCTCAGAGACGTGATTTTGGGATGGTTGAAATTGGCAGAATTGCCATTTAATTTCATCTGTACCTTCTAACATCCCTGAGTTTTAACAATTTTCAGATTCCATTAATATACATGATAAACTTGGAATCAGAGCATTCTATCTAAATATCCTCTTTTCTTTCCTTCTTTTAGGAGCTTCTGACATCACAGAGGCATCTCCAAATTCAGAGAAAACACTGTCATGAAGGAGAACAGAGAATTTGGTATGTATTTTGTTGAAAAGCTTCTTTAAGTTTAATAATTACAAAACACTTCAGAACCAATAGCAATGCACTCAGAAAATGAAACGTTTGCGTATTCCTAGACAAACGTGATCAGTGTTGCAGTGATCAGTAGTAGGTGAAACATTTTATATAAGCCAGGTTCTAAAATGTGTACTTATGTTAGAAAAAGAGGACCTAGATCACCGTGTCAGCATACCTTTTCTTGTTAAATAGGGTCTCTGAAAAACTCTGCTGGAACACCTGAATTCTGGCACAAACTGGCTTTTTGTGTGGAAAACCATATGGGGACCAGATTTTTACTTTTAAAATAATTACAGAATCACATACTAACTAGCAAAAGCCACTCAATTTGAGCTTCACTGACCTTAAACTACATTAGGTAGTCTTTCTGTCAGTCACTTTGAAGTGTTACACTTTGCCAGCCAAAATCAGCTGAGTTGGAAAAGACCTTTAAGATCATCAAGTCCAACCTTTACCCCAGGACTGCCAAGTCCACCACTAATAATAATAATCATCAGAGCTTTATACCACAGTGCAATATGATCAGTTAGTCTAAATGCAGATCTATATGAGCAAATAAAAACAAAAGCTAGGATGTGAGCTAGGAGGCTTTCTCTCATCACTTCCATTTGAGATTGTCACTGATGTCTTTATGACAGAGTATGTGGATAGATTCAGCAGGCGCATCACATTCATGATGCTTACGCTATAGAAGGCCCACATTTAACTGTTGATGCAGTTTTTCTATGACATATCACAAATAAGATGGAAGAAAAGAGGAAAAGACTGTCAAAAGAGGTCTTCACTGCAAGATACAAATCAAACAGACACATCACTGGCACAGGAAGAGCAGCCTTCATCAGGATATGTTGATTGCACATGTTCAATGCACAAAGTGTCATGCCTTTTGTAAGAACCCTGTGAAGTCCTTGCTGTGAGGGTTACTTCTGTGGCAGAAACATAAAGCTAGAAATTTGCCAGAAGTACCAGCAGATGTCTAGAGGTTTTTGAAAGAAAATCAGGTATTGAATGGATTCAGTGCACAGCAAATGGTGAAATGCATCTTTAAAACTATCCAGGAAAAGGAAACTGAAATTTCTGGAACATTTTATCAATGAGGATAGAATATGTACTGTTGAAGTTACTTAGAAGCTATAAAAGCAGGTTAAAAAAATCACCTGAAAGAATCTTTTCATTCGACCAAGAATGGAAACATAGAGAACTTAAGAAAATGCAGTCATAAGTTTATATATAATGCTTAACATGAAAAGCAGTGTGAGATACATAAGGACAGCAGACTGACTCATGCCAGACAATGCAGAAAGGTACATGGGCCATTGGAGAACCAGGAGCAGTTACTGGATGTGGTGAATGCTGCTATGTAAGTTCAAGCAAACCACATTAAGTCTTTAACAGATTAGAGTGCCCCAAATCACCTTTCAGGATGTGGGCCTTAGGCACTACATTCATTTCATTACGTGTAAATGGGGGATCAGAGCATACCTTTACTTGAGATGAGCTCCATACAAACTTTAGTGAAATCATTCCCTGATTTTCCTGCAGGCTTTCTTTTGATGTGCTGCGTGCCAGGTATGACAGCGCTTAGACTGCTCTTACGTATTCCTGGTGCCTTCTTTGAAAGCTTTTTGGGCACAAGCTGTTGCTTTCTCTGATAGCAAAGCACATGGCACAGTGAATCTGGCTGACAAGTACTTAAATAATGAGTGATAACAGGTCTAGCTGACCCTGCTCTGGCTGGAGGTTGGATTAGACCACCTCTGGAAATGCCCTCCAGCCTACACGGTTCTGTGGTGTTTAACTAGGACACAGTAATCACAGAAAGAATCACAGAAAGAAACACAGGTAAGAAAATTACTGCAAATAGTTCAAAATTTAGGAAATCACCATAAATATATTGATGTGCATTGAGAAAGAGAAGGTTGGTTGTTATTATTCATGTAAATTATATCCACATCCCTCCTGTCGTCCACAGGACCAATCATTTAATTACAGAAGGCAACCAAATTACAATTGCAGTATAAGAATGCATATCTCAGTATTTAAAAGAACTCGCCTCATATTGGCTGCTTCTAACTATAGAAAACCAACTCAAACCTTGGCCTGGATCTTTAAACCTGTGTTACTGTGTGGTTCCCATCACACACAGTTGCAATATTTAGATGTATATCTTCATAATTTTCTTTTCCTGAAAATCACAATATCAGAGAGCATGATAAACTCACCAGAATTTCCATCAGAATATATATGTAATGATAGAAGCGGAGCTTTAGTGGCTGGTCAGCGTCAGGAGGAATCTCTACCTTGAAGGAATTATGGTAAATTGCAATTAAAACCAGTAATACAAAAGCAACCAGAATTCCCGCTATTAAAGCCAACGCATAGAAGGATTCCATTTTTCTTTGGCGGGAATAACTTATCAGAGAATGGTTGTGATTTGATTCTGTCAGTGATGTGATGTGATTCTGTCAATATTTATATCCTCCAGTCTGAGGACTTCCACAGAAAAGTCATTTACATACCAGAACTCCTCCCGGCTCCTCCTACAGATAAAGCTGCCAGATGCTGGCAGCATCCAAACATCTGGCTATTACAGCTTCCTTTAGCATGGTCAGAGTTAATACATAGAAGACTCATATCCAGGAAATGTCAGTATTCTGTATATTCCAAAATTGCAAATGAACTTTATCTTTTAGCTGCTTTAATTGTATTCTGCTTTATGGGCCTCAAAAGCTAGGTGGAATTTTTTGCAAGTGTACTAGTTAGTACAGAAGGACACCACCTCTCCTTAAGAACCAGTGGAAGACTGAACTCCCGTCTCCACGTTCAGGAATTGTTCAGAGTTCTGGTCTTGGAGTAGAACTGAAGTATGATTCTAAGGCTTTTGCTTAGTGCTGATCATATTTTCCCCTGCTATGTTGCTGGGGCAGACAGCTTAGAACAGAGAGCTTAGAAAAGAACTGTTCTGTTGGCCACAGCAGTCAGAACAGACATTCTGAAGTACATCTAAAAGAAATAGATTTTACAGATTCACGTAGAGCTGTCAGTTATGTGGAAGCTCCCTGTCCAGGGGTCTCTGCACTTACCAGTGATATCAAAGGGAAGCTTCACCTTCCCTTGGAGAACTTTGGCCCTAACCCTCTATTCTGATTCATTCTAAAGAAAGGATTTTGATCTGTTTACAACTTCTAGTTTGCTATTTGTTGCTGAGGCAACCCAATGTTATCCATTGCTGTCATTTAGGCTGTGATCAGACCACATGGCCAAATGCTTGTACCAACAGAGGTGATGATAGCGAAGGAGTGTATGACCAGGTACAACTCCATGTATTTCTGTCCACCATGTGACTGGAAAAAACTTGTTTGGGTAAAAGTAAAAAGCAAAGAAACACAATCTCATCATAACACAAACAGTACAACCTATGCTTAGCCCCTGAATGCCCTGAACTATTTCTTCATCCCCACTAATCTCCTAGATACTCCATTTAAAACCCCTTATAAAACCTTGTAATCGTGGTCATAGAAGAGAAATACTCCTCTCCATGAGCCATAAGATTCTGCATTTGATTAACAGACTTGTAGTGGTGTTCCCTCCGAAAGTAGGATCTTGACTCAAAACCAGGTGAGACCTTCCTAGCTTTTCTTATACCCTTAAAAGAAGCAGATGAAATATATCTGCTTGGGAAAATCCCATTTTTGTGAAATATGCGTTACAGGAAGAGTGAGAAACATTCATGTGAATTAGTCAATAGGGTAAACCAATATTTACCTGTGTGGAATGAGAATAAACAAGAAGAGCCATAAGAAAGTACCAGAGGAGTGACCAGACTGGGTTTTTAAAAGAATGAGTCTAATCCATAACTTACTGTGAGTGAGCAAGTCCAACTTGAATGTGTGATTTATGAATTACGTGCTTTAAAATGAAAATAAATAAACAAATAAATTGGAAAAAAGATGTTAAGGGTAAGAAAAACATGAAATCCATGTAAGGTATGTCATGGAAGTCTTGGCTTAACTCAGCAGGCCTGCAGCTTGTGATCATAGTAAGCATCTCTTTGTAATACTGACTCAAATTTGTTTGACTAAGCTGGGGAATAATGGATCTCTTCCATCACTGTGGGGTGCAGGATGTTTAATAGCACCCTCCCAACTTCTTACTCCATCCAGACCTATGGGGTACACTAACTAGAATGATTAGAAAACCTAAACCAAACCAACCAAACAAAAAACAGCCATGTAAATTAAAGCAAAAATTAAGGCTCCTTTTATTCTGAGAAGGAATATCTGGGTTGGGGTTTAATGATTTTTACCTATCCTTCCTAAAAGTAATAGGTTTTAAGTTCTGAACGTCCCCGTTCACACAAGTGAAAGTAAAAGGACATTTCTTCTTTATTCATTTTTAGTTTCTTTGTGGTGGATTCTTTTAAAAACACATTGCTAGAAAGGATTCAGGGAACATTTTGTCTGAAAAGCTTTTCCTAAGCAAGTTTACAGTCTTCCAGTGCGAATTTATTACAGGCATTAACCTCCTGTCCTGGTCTCGTAAAAATCCATGTCACGTTGGTGTAGCAGGATTTCAGGTCAGACTCTTGAAACAATAAGCTGCTTTGATTTTGAAGGCTTTATGGACTTTATTCTTCTGCCTCCCTCAAGCCTGGTGTGTCTTAGAAGTTTTGTCAGGACTGAGGAATTAGTTAGAAGGAATGGTAAATAAAGAGAACATAAGATGAGTCAATCAGTCTAACAAAATGTAGTCACTCCATTCCTGTTTACACGTGGTGTTTTTCACTGTTCTTCTAATGTGAAGAAGCAGGATAACAGATTGAGACAGATTCGGCTTCTAATAGAAGCATTAAAGAAAAAAGAAGGACAATTAGTACAAATGACAAAATGTTACATGTACTAAAATGACTAAGGATTTGAAAGATGTTTTCTTTTCTTGCTGTTGCATCCCTTTGAATTCCAGCTAGCACCTGCCTGCACTTTGAAAACACTGTACTGCTTGTAAAGACAATTACCTTTACACATCTCGAATCTAGAAAGGGATGTCATCTAGAATTTAGAATTACTCAGACATTTGTTATATCTTTATTCATGATCCTGGTTTGTTGTGAGACCCTGGGAAAGCAGTGACACATCCACATGTAGCCTTTTTGCACAAAGCTGGACACAGACTGTTTTCTGTTAAGGCTGGAAGTTAAAGAGAAACCTGGTCCCTTTGAGTTTAGTCCATGGCAAAGCTCCGCTTACAAGGCAACAGTATCAGACTCTTAATGTTTAATAGCACATACAAGGACAGTGTGAAATCATAGAACCACTGGGACACATTTCAAATGGAAAATGTGAACTCAAGGGAAGAATGAAATCGAGAAGCACAAAAATTTAGCTCTTGATTTATCCAAATCTGACAGCAGTGCTTCATGTAACAAAAACCAGACCAGCTTGGCAAAAGGTTTTCCTTTTTTAAAGGAGGTTTAGTTTTAACCTGTGATCGTGATAGATTGTCCATGGCCAAGAACCTTGCACTGATGTAAAAAACTGCAATTACTTGACACACCAGTAACACAGACTTTCCACTGTGTGACAGTGCTGCTCTGTGTTCCCAGTTTTTTCCCATCTGCTTACCAATGTCCTCTATATATTTGGGTGGGGTTTATTTTTAAGTTGAAAACACAGAATTCTTACCCCAAATGGCTTTCAGACATGCATTGAGTATGCTTTTAATTTCCAGCTCCTTTTCCTGTCAAAAGTTCTTGCAGTTTAGCAACGTCATTTGCACAGACTTCCAAGTTTGCTAGGAACTTGGCTGCAAAGGCTCTGTGAGCCAGTGTAGAGTTCTGCCAACATATAGGTGTGCAACATGAAGCTCTAAGCATTCAGATGTTCTACCTGAGCCTCTTCATAGATCCATGTAACACTGTTTGCAAAAATGGACCTTTGTTATGCAAGTGATGTGTATGCAAGATATGAATGTTATGCAAGTGTGTTATGCAAGAGAGTGTTTCAACTTATTTTGGAGGTAAACGCTGCTTTTTCACTGCTATTTTTTCCTTCAAGACTGGGAAAGCAGCAAGAAGTAGGTTTCTGTGACTCTGAGAGTATAAGTAAATCTACACAAACTGTGATCCGAAAGCTGGGTTTCATTTACAAAAGGCCTTGCTAACCTCCCTCTACATTAGCTTGCCTAAATGTGAACAACAGGTTTACTTTAAAGCTGGGCTATTACAATTAGGCACTATTGTGGTTAAATATTCAGAAAGCATGAAGGCATCTTTTGAGCTGTGGTTCCAGGAATGGTCATTCAGGGATGATCTAAATTTAAACTTACTAATTCAGAATAGATCCATAAAACTCTATCAAAGCTATATTCCTTTACACTTTTGTTAAAAAGTACAAGCCCAGAAATTTAAACAGACAAGTAGAAGCCAAAACTGAATGAGTTACTGCTGAGATGTATTACATGACTCCCTTGTTGCAAACTGGAATAAAGTTTAGTAAAGGGCTTAAACCAAGTTTCTGGGTTGGTTTTTGTTTTTCAATTTATACTTCATTATAAGTGTCTGTATAGGAAACAAATAGTTGAGTACTGTGCAACTATCCAAAATACAAAGCTAATTCTGCAACCAAGCAATAGCAACTGATGCAGTTTTACAAAATTAACAGGCCAGTGCACTGGTGAAGGACTTGTGAGCAGAAACATGAAGGGATTCACTTTGGAACAACTTCTAACTTACGGTTAGGAACAGCTACTGTGATGTGACAGATCCTTGACATACCATCAACAAAGGTATGTACCAAGTGGCTCTCTGCGCCTCTAGATGTTTCCTGTAAGCAGTCTGGATAACCAAACCCACATGAAGGTCTAGTTAGGGGGATTCACAACCAGAGATCAACTCCTTGAACAAAAACACATATTGGTTTTGTGAAGGTGACACTTTGGGAAAAGACCTTTTGACAAAAAAGAGCACAATCCCAGAATACTATTTTTTCTCCACTTTTCAGAGTGGAACTGCAATTAAGAGGGGCAAACCTCAGCTGTTCTCAGTGTTCTATATAGTATGTGTAGAATTGGAAGCTATTTGACTTGCTGGCCAAAGTAGGCGAATTCTTAACTTGCATGTACTTTTCACCATATTTATTACAGGCAAGATGCAGTAGCTTCAGTTTTGCTATAACTCTGCTTTTGCTTCTTGCTTTTGTACATTTGTACAATGTAGTAACTCCTGGTTTTCAGTGCTTCAAGGTAAATCTGAAGTAAAGTAGCAAAGAAGTAAAATAGTTAATACTTCCAAGAAATTTTAAGAGGAAAATTTAAATATCTAGAACTGTCTTTTTACTCCCATTCCAAATTTGGTAGCAACTTTGCACATAGATCAATAAACCAAAATCATAATGAATGAAAAAAGCCACGAATACTTCCAATACATTTTAAGGTATTCTTGAAGCTGGAAAGAGGTTGAAATCCATATTCACAAGATTATTCCGTTCCCACTGGCTTCAAAGGATGTGCAAATGTTTTAAATTAACAGTGAATTTTGGTTTTAATATGAACAGGTTAACTGTAATATTGCTGACTTCCCTATTTTAAACGTGTCTGTGGTGATTTATGCATGAAAAGACTGAACTCAGGAATCAAAAAATCAGATTTACTTTGATGAACTTCATATCCTTTCATTTTTAACACTGCTCCTTATGTCCGTACCAGCAAGTTGTTATATTTGTTACCAGTCCAGACACTGAGTCATTCTAGTCTAAACCAGACACTAGGCTCTCTGTGTAATTTCTCTCTCCCCCTCAGAGTTTTTGGACTGAGAGGAAAATTGGAATGACAGGGCCTCCCCTAGCTCTGTTTCCAAAGGTATTACTGTAAAAACACACAGAGGTGCTAAACGCTGCCAAGCAGCAATGGGAAGTCTCTGAGCTCTGATTATTTCAGATGCAGCTAAGTTAGGGAATACCACCCGATCCCAACAATCTCTCGAGACCTACAGTTTCTGGTTAGGAGCTGCATCTTCTTCTCTCCAAAAAGCTCTCTCCTGACACTCAGTGATGATGCAGTGATAGTCATATGGCTTATTTCTTTTGAGGAAACCTGGCATTTAAAGGTAAGAACTCTGCAAGTTTCTCTCTAAATTTTATTTTCTTTTTTTCTGAAAACTTTGGTGGAACTTTTAACAGAGCTGAAATTCAAGGATTTAGATATTCTTCATATTTTATGTTAAAAATCTTGTGTGTGATAAATGTTTTAAATGTGGTTGGCACCAGAAGCTCGGTTGCTCTTCTCTTTGCGAACAACTAACCCCTGAACACTGTTACTGTGTGGCTGCTTTGAACAATGCCTGCTTCCAGAAATGCCTGATTGATTCCACAGCATAAAATTGAATTTCTTTTCAAAGGGATTCAGCTTCCTAATTAATTTCTATTGGTTGTCTAGTATACTTTGGCTACCTATGTGTAAGTGCTTAGATCATACACTTCCATTGCAGTGGTGCTTTAGTAACTATAGATACAAAGAAGTTGGAAGGTGTCTTTCAAACGTGTCATCTTCCAGCAATTGTATTTTTTACCACTAGATGGCTTCCCAGGATAGTGGATATAGACCCGACCTGAATTAACATGTGGAGTTGGATTCATTTTATCATATTCTTAATGATATATACAGATATAAAGTCTAAGTTCTTTCCAGCTCATCTGCGAAGATGGGAATGGAGGTTTGCCACCCTTGAGCTTTTTGTGATGCCTTCAAAGCTTTGCATATTGGGTTATTAGGTTATTTCTGGTCACTGTCACAGCTCCCAGCAGTGCTCTCTGTTCAGACTTGCAGTTAGATCCTTCTTAGAAATGCTTCATCAGTGCAGCTAAAATATAACATACCTGCCTCATGTTTTACAGTGCCAACAACTAAGCTGGGGGACCATGTTGCAATAAACTTTGCCCTTTCTCCTGTTACAACATAGTCCAAAGTGCTATGGAGTCCTTCTTGTGTTGCAACTATGCCCTCCTAACTGGACAAAAAGGGCTTGGAAAAGCAGAAAGAAAAACCCACCCTTTGTTATGAGGAAGTGTCTCCCTCCTTCACGTGGAGCCTGCCTCTTATCATCCCACTACTCCAGCACCAGTTTTCAGCAGTGCAAGCATCTTCCAGCATGGAAAATCCATGAGTTGTTACGTTGTCCATAAAAACATTGGTCCAGTGGTAGATTTTGATGGTTAGCTGGATCCAGCCTGGCAATCTGGCGCTGAAGGAGCCATTCCCCTTCACACCAGCTTATCCTGGGCCAGCACTTCTGTGCCCGAGCTCCAGGACTTGAACTCAGCCTTAACCCTGCCTGTTCCTGGGCTGAGGGTGCGGGTAGGGGAACAGGGGGTCCGGGTGGGGACAGGGGGTCCCGGGCGGGAGGGCAGCGGGGTCAG
>NW_009921847.1:0-2035 GCF_000696875.1 Nestor notabilis
ACTGATGAAGGGTCATCTCTGTCACGTATCGCACTACACCTAGAATTTCTCTGGCAATGACCCCGGAGTCAAGTGAAACCCCACCCACCCAGTCTTTTTCTCTGTCCCTGACCAGGACCTCATTTTCTCCTCAATCTGTTTTCCCTCTCCTCACTTGCTTTGCAAGGGACAGAAGAGGAGCTGTACAGATTTTAGCTGGGAGGCTGCAGCGCCTCTGCCTGGACAGCGCTCTGTGCCCGGCTGCCGAGAAGGTGCCATCCGCTGCCGCCTGCGCCACCCCGAATAACGCACGGGGGCCGAAAAAAACAGCCGTGGGCATTCGCAGCTCCCAGTACCCGGTGCTGGCTGAGTACAGCTAGCCGTGCCCCGCTGGTAGGTCAGCCAAGGAAACAAAAATAAGCTCTTTCTAGCACCACCTTCCACACCAAGAAAGACATGCCTACTCCTCCTCTAGCCACCCAAGTGCGTCTGTTTCTGGCTTTTGCCTGGCGGCTTTCTTCTCGCTGGAGTCCTGCTGCCCACGGTTCTTTGGGCAGCGACTCTGCCACAGCCTTGAGAGCAGCAGAGCGGGTCTGCCCCGCAGGAAGGCGAGCTGGGGACAGCCAGAGCCGCGGCGCTGGCCCTCCACAGCCGGGGCAGAGTCCTGCAGCACCGAGCAGGGCGGGCAGAGGAGGGCTTGGCTGCGCACACTGACACACCCAGACAGGCGAGGTGATGAACCAGGTACTAGGTCCACCCCGGGGAACCCGGGCAGGAGCAGCGGTAGATGATGCCAGGAACGGAACTGGAAACACAGGTCCGAGGTCCACCCAGGAGAAGGGGCTGGAACACTCGCGACATAACTGGGCAGGGACAGAAGGGCCTGGACTGAGTTGAAATGGAGGTTCTGCCCCATGGGCAGGGTGTGTAGCTAAGGGGCCCCAAGTTTGGTGAGTCAAGGTCATCGAGGCCTTAGTTCACTTATACTCCATTTCTCCTGTGGATCTGAAGTGGCATGTCTGGGGCAAAGTCCTTCCTGACTTGACGTCATCACCTCTGCCTGCTCCCCTGCTGCTCCTGGTTTTGGAGCAAACTTGGGCACAGGAGAGGCACAGCATGGCCATGAATCCAGTGGGGCCGCAGCAGAACTCAGCAGTCAGCTGCAAAGCACATCCCACAAGAAGCACTTGGTCTTGATGTGCAGGGGGGAAAAGTCTGGGGAGAAAGCAGGAGTAGATTGCAGCAGAGTGATGCCTAACAGGGGTTGCTGGTGGGAAGCACTTCTGGGAAGAACTGACAAGCCACTGGGGCCCTCGGTCAGCAACCCAACTTAAAGGAGAGCTTTTGGCAGCTCTGTCAGGATCACATAAGTATCCCCAGCAGAAGGGATTTTTAGTAGACTGCGTGGAAAGCAATTTCCTCATCCTGTAAGAATTTTTGAGACTTGGAGAGGGGCAGAAGGAATTGTCTCAAGTGAAGATAACAACTAAATACCACCCCCAAACTGAAAAAAAAAAAAAAACCCCAACCCAGTACTTTCACAGTTCAGTAATGTGGAAAAGACATCTAAAGTGTTTCAAACCCTGTCTATATACTTTTTTCTTTTTTTTTTTTTTTTTAAATTTGTTTTTTCCAGAGGAAAAGCCACATCAGCGCCATCTCCTTCTTGCGAGTGACTTTTCTTGGTCGGCATGTTTCCCGACGGCCGAGTGTTCTGCACTCACTTCCCAGTGAGTCAGACTCGCCAGCGGCGCTGTCGGGAAGCGTGAATCCTCGACACCTGCACCACCACCCCGCGCCCGTCCACCACAGGCACAAACCACGAGCACCTTCCCACTGCATGGGCTTTGCTGCGTTTCCCCCGCGGGACTCCTGAGCCGTGGCTGAAGCATCCCCAGGGAATGCCCACGGGGAACCCCTCGCCCCGAGCGACGCCCCCGGCAGCGCCTCTCTCCCGCTCCGCAATGGCGGGGCGAGTTTTCAGGGAGTAGAAGCGGAGCGAGCAGCGAGTTTATCTCACCGGGGCCACCCCGGGGCTGCTGTGGGAAGCCCGTTC